>NW_027275996.1:0-46555 GCF_030028105.1 Mobula birostris | reverse complement strand
GCCCTAAATCACATACCCTGAAACTACTGCCCTGAAACTCATGCACTGAAACTCATGCCCTGAATCACATGCCCTAAAATTCCTGGCCTGAATCATCTGCCCAGAAAACCATGCCCTGAATTACATGCCCTGAAATACCTGCCCTGAATCTCATGCCCTGAAACTCATGCCCTGAATCTCATGCCCTGAATCTCATGCCCTAAAACTCCTGCCCTGAATCATCTGCCCAGAAACTCATGCCCTGAATTACATGCCCTGAAATACCTGCCCTGAATCTCATGCCCTGAAACTCATGCCCTGAATCTCATGCCCTGAAACTCCTGCACTCAAACTCATGCCATGAATCTCATATCCTGAAACTCACGCCCTGAATTACATGCCCTGAAACTCCTGCCCTGAAACTCATGCCCTGAAACTCATGCCCTGAAACTCATGCCCTGAATCTCCTGTCCTAAAACTCATGCCCTGAATCTCATGCTCTGAATCTCATGCCCTGAAACTCCTGCACTGAAACACCTGCCCTGAATCTCCTGCCCTGAAAATCATACCCTGAATCTCATGCCCTGAATCTCATGCTCTGAAACTCATGCCCTAAATCTCATACCCTGAATCTCCTGCCCTGAAACTCATGCACTGAAACTCATGCCCTGAATCACATGCCCTAAAACTCCTGCCTTGAATCATCTGCCCAGAAACTCATGCCCTGAATTACATGCCCTGAAATTCCTGCCCTGAATCTCATGCCCTGAAACTCATGCCCTGAATCTCATGCCCTGAAACTCCTGCCCTCAAGCTCATGCAGTGAAACTCAAGCCCTGAATTTCATGCCTTGAAACTCCTGTCCTGAATCTCATGCCCTGAAACTCATGCCCTGAATCTCATGCCCTGAAACTCCTGCACTGAAACTCATGCCATGAATCTCATATCCTGAAACTCACGCCCTGAATTACATACCCTGAAACTCCTGCCTTGAAACGCATGCCCTGAAAATCATTCCCTGAATCTCCTGTCCTAAAACTCATGCCCTGAATCTCATGCCCTGAAATTCCTGCACTGAAGCACCTGCCCTGAATCTCCTGCCCTGAAACTCATGCCCAGAATCTCATGCCCTGAATCTCATGCTCTGAAACCCGTGCACTGAACCTCATGCCCTCAAGTTCCTGCACTGAAACTCATGCCCTGAATCTCATGCCCTGAAACTCATGCCCTGAACCTCATGCCCTGAAACCTAAGCCCTGAATCTCATGCCCTGAAACTCATGCCCTAAATCACATACCCTGAAACTCCTGCCCTGAAACTCATGCACTGAATCTCATGCCCTGATCCACATGCCCTAAAACTAATGCCCTGAATTATCTGCCCAGAAACTCATGCCCTGAATTACATGCCCTGAAATACCTGCCCTGAATCTCATGCCCTGAAACTCATGCCCTGAATCTCATGCCCTGAAACTCCTGCCCTCAAACTCATGCCCTGAATCTCATGCCTTGAAACTCCTGCCCTCAAATTCATGCACTGAAACTCATGCCCTGAATCTCATGCCCTGAAACACCTGCACTGAATCTCATGCCCTGAAACTCATGCCCTGAATCTCATGCCCTGAATCTCGTGCCCTGAAACTCCTGCACTGAAACACCTGCCCTGAATCTCCTGCCCTGAAAATGAAGCCCTGAATCTCATGCTCTAAAACTCGTGCACTGAATCTCATGCCCTCAATTAACTGCACTGAAACTCATGCCCTGAATCTCATGCCCTGAAACTCATGCCCTGAATCATATGCCCAGAAACTCATGCCCTGAATTACATGCCCTGAAATACCTGCCCTGAATCTCATGCCCTGAAACTCCTGCCCTGAAACTCATGCACTGAAACTCATGCCCTGAATCACATGCCCTAAAACTCATGCCCTGAATCATCTGCCCAGAAACTCATGCCCTGAATTACATGCCCTGAAATACCTGCCCTGAATCTCATGCCCTGAAACTCATGCCCTGAATCTCATGCCCTGAAACTCCTGCACTGAAACTCATGCCCTGAATCTCTTGCCCGGAAACACCTGCACTGAAACTCATGCCATGAATCTCATATCCTGAAACTCACGCCTTGAATCTCATGCCCTGAAACGCCTGCCCTGAAACTCATGCCCTGAAACTCATGCCCTGAAACTCATGCACTGAAACACCTGCCCTGAATCTCCTGCCCTGAAAATGAAGCCCTGAATCTCATGCCCTGAATCTCATGCCCTGAAACTCATGCCCTGCAACTCATGCCCTGAATCTCCTGTCCTGAAACTCATGCCCTGAATCTCATGCCCTGAATCTCATGCCCTGAAAATCATGCCCTGAATCTCATGCCCTGAATCTCATGCTCTGAAACTCATGCCCTGAATCTCATGCCTTGAAACTCCTGCCCTCAAACTCATGCACTGAAACTCATGCCCTGAATCTCATGCCCTGAAACACCTGTACTGAAACTCATGCCATGAATCTCATATCCTGAAACTCACGCCTTGAATCACATGCCCTTAAACTCCTGCCCTGAAACTCATGCCCTGAAACTCATGCCCTGAAACTCATGCCCTGAATCTCATGCCCTGAATCTCGTGCCCTGAAACTCCTGCACTGAAACACCTGCCCTGAATCTCCTGCCCTGAAAATGAAGCCCTGAATCTCATGCCCTGAATCTCATGCCCTGAAACTCATGCCCTGAAACTCATGCCCTGAATCTCCTGTCCTGAAACTCATGCCCTGAATCTCATGCCCTGAATATCATGCCCTGAAACTCCTGCACTGAAATACCTGCCCTGAATCTCCTGCCCTGAAAATCATGCCCTGAATCTCATGCCCTGAATCTCATGCTCTGAAACTGATGCCCTGAATCTCATGCCCTGAAACTCCTGCACTGAAACTCATGCCATGAATCTTATATCCTGAAACTCACTCCCTGAATCACATGCCCTGAAACTCCTGCCCTGAAACTCATGCCCTGAAACTCATGCCCTGAATTTCCTGCCCTGAAAATCATGCCCTGAATCTCATGCCCTGAATCTCATGCCCTGAAACTCATGCCCTGAATCTCATGCCCTCAAGTTCCTGCACTGAAACTCATGCCCTGAATCTCATGACCTGAAACTCATGCCCTGAACCTCATGCCCTGAAACTCAAGCCCTGAATCTCATGCCCTGAAACTCCTGCACTGAAACTCATGCCATGAATCTCATATCCTGAAACTCACGCCCTGAATCACATGCCCTGATACTCCTGCCCTGAAACTCATGCCCTGAAACTCATGCCCTGAATTTCCTGTCCTGAAACTCATGCCCTGAATCTCATGCCCTGAATCTCATGCCCTGAAACTCCTGCACTGAAACACCTGCCCTGAATCTCCTGCCCTGAAAATCATGCCCTGAATCTCAAGCCCTGAATCTCATGCTCTGAAACTCATGCCCTGAATCTCATGCCCTCAAGTTCCTGCACTGAAACTCATGCCCTGAATCTCATGACCTGAAACTCATGCCCTGAACCTCATGCCCTGAAACTCAAGCCCTGAATCTCATGCCCGGAATCTCATGCACTAAATCACATACCCTGAAACTCCTGCCCTGAAACTCATGCACTCAAACTCATGCCCTGAATCACATGCCCTAAAACTCCTGCCCTGAAACTCATGCCCTGAAACTCATGCCCTGAACCTCATGCCCTGAAACTCAAGCCCTGAATCTCATGCCCTGAATCTCATGCCCTAAATCACATATCCTGAAACTACTGCCCTGAAACTCATGCACTGAAACTCATGCCCTGAATCACATGCCCTAAAATTCCTGCCCTGAATCATCTGCCCAGAAAACCATGCCCTGAATTACATGCCCTGAAATACCTGCCCTGAATCTCATGCCCTGAAACTCATGCCCTGAATCTCATGCCCTGAATCTCATGCCCTAAAACTCCTGCCCTGAATTATCTGCCCAGAAACTCATGCCCTGAATTACATGCCCTGAAATACCTGCCCTGAATCTCATGCCCTGAAACTCATGCCCTGAATCTCATGCCCTGAAACTCCTGCACTCAAACTCATGCCATGAATCTCATATCCTGAAACTCACGCCCTGAATTACATGCCCTGAAACTCCTGCCCTGAAACTCATGCCCTGAAACTCATGCCCTGAATCTCCTGTCCTAAAACTCATGCCCTGAATCTCATGCTCTGAATCTCATGCCCTGAAACTCCTGCACTGAAACACCTGCCCTGTATCTCCTGCCCTGAAAATCATACCCTGAATCTCATGCCCTGAATCTCATGCTCTGAAACTCATGCCCTAAATCACATACCCTGAAACTCCTGCCCTGAAACTCATGCACTCAAACTCGTGCCCTGAATCACATGCCCTAAAACTCCTGCCCTGAATCTCATGCCCTGAAACTCAAGCCCTGAATCTCATGCCCTGAAACTCATACCCTAAATCACATACCCTGAAACTACTGCCCTGAAACGCATGCACTGAAACTCATGCCCTGAATCACATGCCCTAAAATTCCTGCCCTGAATCATCTGCCCAGAAACTCATGCCCTGAATTACATGCCCTGAATCACATGCCCTAAAATTCCTGCTCTGAATCATCTGCCCAGAAACTCATGCCCTGAATTACATGCCCTGAAATACCTGCCTGAATCTCATGCCCTGAAACTCATGCCCTGAATCTCATGCCCTGAATCTCATGCCCTGAAACTCCTGCACTGAAACACCAGCCCTGAATCTCCTGCCTTAAAAATCATGCCCTGAATCTCATGCCCTGAATCTCATGCTCTGAAACTCGTGCAATGAATCTCATGCCCTCAAGTTCCTGCACTGAAACTCATGCCCTGAATCTCATGCCCTGAAACTCATGCCCTGAACCTCATTCCCTGAAACTCAAGCCCTGAATCTCATGCCCTGAAACTCATGCCCTAAATCACATACCCTGAAACTCCTGCCCTGAAACTCATGCACTGAAACTCATGCCCTGAATCACATGCCCTAAAACTCATGCCCTGAATCATCTGCCCAGAAACTCATGCCCTGAATTACATGCCCTGAAATACCTGCCCTGAATCTCATGCCCTGAAACTCATGCCCTGAATCTCATGCCCTGAAACTCCTGCACTGAAACTCATGCCATGAATCTCATATCCTGAAACTCACGCCCTGAATTACATGCCCTGAAACTCCTGCCCTGAAACTCATGCCCTGAAACTCATGTCCTGAAACTCATGCCCTGAATCTCCTGTCCTAAAACTCATGCCCTGAATCTCATTTCCTGAATCTCATGCCCTGAAACTCCTGCACTGAAACACCTGCCCTGAATCTCCTGCCCTGAAACTCATGCCCTGAATCTCATGCCCTGAATCTCACGCTCTGAAACTCGTGCACTGAATCTCATGACCTCAAGTTACTGCACTGAAACTCATGCCCTGAATCTCATGTCCTGAAACTCCTGCACTGAAACACCTGCCCTGAATCTCCTGCCTTGGAAATCATGACCTGAATCTCATGCCCTGAATCTCATTATCTGAAACTCGTGCACTGAATCTCATGCCCTCAAGTTCCTGCACTGAAACTCAAGCCCTGAATCTCATGCCCTGAAACTCATGCCCTGAACCTCATGCCCTGAAACTCAAGCCCTGAATCTCATGCCCTGAAACTCATGCCCTAAATCACATACCCTGAAACTCCTGCCCTGAATCATCTGCCCAGAAACTCATGCCCTGAATTACATGCCCTGAAATACCTGCCCTGAATCTCATGCCCTGAAACTCATGCCCTGAATCTCATGCCCAGAAACTCCTGCCCTCAAACTCATGCACTGAAACTCATGCCCTGAATCTCATGCCTTGAAACTCCTGCCCTCAAACTCATGCACTGAAACTCATGCCTTGAATCTCATGCCCTGAATCTCATGCCCTAAAACTCCTGCCCTGAATTATCTGCCCAGAAACTCATGCCCTGAATTACATGCCCTGAAATACCTGCCCTGAATCTCATGCCCTGAAACTCATGCCCTGAATCTCATGCCCTGAAACTCCTGCACTCAAACTCATGCCATGAATCTCATATCCTGAAACTCACGCCCTGAATTACATGCCCTGAAACTCCTGCCCTGAAACTCATGCCCTGAAACTCATGCCCTGAATCTCCTGTCCTAAAACTCATGCCCTGAATCTCATGCTCTGAATCTCATGCCCTGAAACTCCTGCACTGAAACACCTGCCCTGAATCTCCTGCCCTGAAAATCATACCCTGAATCTCATGCCCTGAATCTCATGCTCTGAAACTCATGCCCTAAATCACATACCCTGAAACTCCTGCCCTGAAACTCATGCACTCAAACTCGTGCCCTGAATCACATGCCCTAAAACTCCTGCCCTGAATCTCATGCCCTGAAACTCAAGCCCTGAATCTCATGCCCTGAAACTCATACCCTAAATCACATACCCTGAAACTACTGCCCTGAAACGCATGCACTGAAACTCATGCCCTGAATCACATGCCCTAAAATTCCTGCCCTGAATCATCTGCCCAGAAACTCATGCCCTGAATTACATGCCCTGAAATACCTGCCCTGAATCTCATGCCCTGAAACTCATGCCCTGAATCTCATGCCCTGAATCTCATGCCCTGAAACTCCTGCACTGAAACACCAGCCCTGAATCTCCTGCCTTAAAAATCATGCCCTGAATCTCATGCCCTGAATCTCATGCTCTGAAACTCGTGCAATGAATCTCATGCCCTCAAGTTCCTGCACTGAAACTCATGCCCTGAATCTCATGCCCTGAAACTCATGCCCTGAACCTCATTCCCTGAAACTCAAGCCCTGAATCTCATGCCCTGAAACTCATGCCCTAAATCACATACCCTGAAACTCCTGCCCTGAAACTCATGCACTGAAACTCATGCCCTGAATCACATGCCCTAAAACTCATGCCCTGAATCATCTGCCCAGAAACTCATGCCCTGAATTACATGCCCTGAAATACCTGCCCTGAATCTCATGCCCTGAATATCATGCCCTGAAACTCCTGCACTGAAATACCTGCCCTGAATCTCCTGCCCTGAAAATCATGCCCTGAATCTCATGCCCTGAATCTCATGCTCTGAAACTGATGCCCTGAATCTCATGCCCTGAAACTCCTGCACTGAAACTCATGCCATGAATCTTATATCCTGAAACTCACTCCCTGAATCACATGCCCTGAAACTCCTGCCCTGAAACTCATGCCCTGAAACTCATGCCCTGAATTTCCTGCCCTGAAAATCATGCCCTGAATCTCATGCCCTGAATCTCATGCCCTGAAACTCATGCCCTGAATCTCATGCCCTCAAGTTCCTGCACTGAAACTCATGCCCTGAATCTCATGACCTGAAACTCATGCCCTGAACCTCATGCCCTGAAACTCAAGCCCTGAATCTCATGCCCTGAAACTCCTGCACTGAAACTCATGCCATGAATCTCATATCCTGAAACTCACGCCCTGAATCACATGCCCTGATACTCCTGCCCTGAAACTCATGCCCTGAAACTCATGCCCTGAATTTCCTGTCCTGAAACTCATGCCCTGAATCTCATGCCCTGAATCTCATGCCCTGAAACTCCTGCACTGAAACACCTGCCCTGAATCTCCTGCCCTGAAAATCATGCCCTGAATCTCAAGCCCTGAATCTCATGCTCTGAAACTCATGCCCTGAATCTCATGCCCTCAAGTTCCTGCACTGAAACTCATGCCCTGAATCTCATGACCTGAAACTCATGCCCTGAACCTCATGCCCTGAAACTCAAGCCCTGAATCTCATGCCCGGAATCTCATGCACTAAATCACATACCCTGAAACTCCTGCCCTGAAACTCATGCACTCAAACTCATGCCCTGAATCACATGCCCTAAAACTCCTGCCCTGAAACTCATGCCCTGAAACTCATGCCCTGAACCTCATGCCCTGAAACTCAAGCCCTGAATCTCATGCCCTGAATCTCATGCCCTAAATCACATATCCTGAAACTACTGCCCTGAAACTCATGCACTGAAACTCATGCCCTGAATCACATGCCCTAAAATTCCTGCCCTGAATCATCTGCCCAGAAAACCATGCCCTGAATTACATGCCCTGAAATACCTGCCCTGAATCTCATGCCCTGAAACTCATGCCCTGAATCTCATGCCCTGAATCTCATGCCCTAAAACTCCTGCCCTGAATTATCTGCCCAGAAACTCATGCCCTGAATTACATGCCCTGAAATACCTGCCCTGAATCTCATGCCCTGAAACTCATGCCCTGAATCTCATGCCCTGAAACTCCTGCACTCAAACTCATGCCATGAATCTCATATCCTGAAACTCACGCCCTGAATTACATGCCCTGAAACTCCTGCCCTGAAACTCATGCCCTGAAACTCATGCCCTGAATCTCCTGTCCTAAAACTCATGCCCTGAATCTCATGCTCTGAATCTCATGCCCTGAAACTCCTGCACTGAAACACCTGCCCTGTATCTCCTGCCCTGAAAATCATACCCTGAATCTCATGCCCTGAATCTCATGCTCTGAAACTCATGCCCTAAATCACATACCCTGAAACTCCTGCCCTGAAACTCATGCACTCAAACTCGTGCCCTGAATCACATGCCCTAAAACTCCTGCCCTGAATCTCATGCCCTGAAACTCAAGCCCTGAATCTCATGCCCTGAAACTCATACCCTAAATCACATACCCTGAAACTACTGCCCTGAAACGCATGCACTGAAACTCATGCCCTGAATCACATGCCCTAAAATTCCTGCCCTGAATCATCTGCCCAGAAACTCATGCCCTGAATTACATGCCCTGAATCACATGCCCTAAAATTCCTGCTCTGAATCATCTGCCCAGAAACTCATGCCCTGAATTACATGCCCTGAAATACCTGCCCTGAATCTCATGCCCTGAAACTCATGCCCTGAATCTCATGCCCTGAATCTCATGCCCTGAAACTCCTGCACTGAAACACCAGCCCTGAATCTCCTGCCTTAAAAATCATGCCCTGAATCTCATGCCCTGAATCTCATGCTCTGAAACTCGTGCAATGAATCTCATGCCCTCAAGTTCCTGCACTGAAACTCATGCCCTGAATCTCATGCCCTGAAACTCATGCCCTGAACCTCATTCCCTGAAACTCAAGCCCTGAATCTCATGCCCTGAAACTCATGCCCTAAATCACATACCCTGAAACTCCTGCCCTGAAACTCATGCACTGAAACTCATGCCCTGAATCACATGCCCTAAAACTCATGCCCTGAATCATCTGCCCAGAAACTCATGCCCTGAATTACATGCCCTGAAATACCTGCCCTGAATCTCATGCCCTGAAACTCATGCCCTGAATCTCATGCCCTGAAACTCCTGCACTGAAACTCATGCCATGAATCTCATATCCTGAAACTCACGCCCTGAATTACATGCCCTGAAACTCCTGCCCTGAAACTCATGCCCTGAAACTCATGTCCTGAAACTCATGCCCTGAATCTCCTGTCCTAAAACTCATGCCCTGAATCTCATTTCCTGAATCTCATGCCCTGAAACTCCTGCACTGAAACACCTGCCCTGAATCTCCTGCCCTGAAACTCATGCCCTGAATCTCATGCCCTGAATCTCACGCTCTGAAACTCGTGCACTGAATCTCATGACCTCAAGTTACTGCACTGAAACTCATGCCCTGAATCTCATGTCCTGAAACTCCTGCACTGAAACACCTGCCCTGAATCTCCTGCCTTGGAAATCATGACCTGAATCTCATGCCCTGAATCTCATTATCTGAAACTCGTGCACTGAATCTCATGCCCTCAAGTTCCTGCACTGAAACTCAAGCCCTGAATCTCATGCCCTGAAACTCATGCCCTGAACCTCATGCCCTGAAACTCAAGCCCTGAATCTCATGCCCTGAAACTCATGCCCTAAATCACATACCCTGAAACTCCTGCCCTGAATCATCTGCCCAGAAACTCATGCCCTGAATTACATGCCCTGAAATACCTGCCCTGAATCTCATGCCCTGAAACTCATGCCCTGAATCTCATGCCCAGAAACTCCTGCCCTCAAACTCATGCACTGAAACTCATGCCCTGAATCTCATGCCTTGAAACTCCTGCCCTCAAACTCATGCACTGAAACTCATGCCTTGAATCTCATGCCCTGAATCTCATGCCCTAAAACTCCTGCCCTGAATTATCTGCCCAGAAACTCATGCCCTGAATTACATGCCCTGAAATACCTGCCCTGAATCTCATGCCCTGAAACTCATGCCCTGAATCTCATGCCCTGAAACTCCTGCACTCAAACTCATGCCATGAATCTCATATCCTGAAACTCACGCCCTGAATTACATGCCCTGAAACTCCTGCCCTGAAACTCATGCCCTGAAACTCATGCCCTGAATCTCCTGTCCTAAAACTCATGCCCTGAATCTCATGCTCTGAATCTCATGCCCTGAAACTCCTGCACTGAAACACCTGCCCTGAATCTCCTGCCCTGAAAATCATACCCTGAATCTCATGCCCTGAATCTCATGCTCTGAAACTCATGCCCTAAATCACATACCCTGAAACTCCTGCCCTGAAACTCATGCACTCAAACTCGTGCCCTGAATCACATGCCCTAAAACTCCTGCCCTGAATCTCATGCCCTGAAACTCAAGCCCTGAATCTCATGCCCTGAAACTCATACCCTAAATCACATACCCTGAAACTACTGCCCTGAAACGCATGCACTGAAACTCATGCCCTGAATCACATGCCCTAAAATTCCTGCCCTGAATCATCTGCCCAGAAACTCATGCCCTGAATTACATGCCCTGAAATACCTGCCCTGAATCTCATGCCCTGAAACTCATGCCCTGAATCTCATGCCCTGAATCTCATGCCCTGAAACTCCTGCACTGAAACACCAGCCCTGAATCTCCTGCCTTAAAAATCATGCCCTGAATCTCATGCCCTGAATCTCATGCTCTGAAACTCGTGCAATGAATCTCATGCCCTCAAGTTCCTGCACTGAAACTCATGCCCTGAATCTCATGCCCTGAAACTCATGCCCTGAACCTCATTCCCTGAAACTCAAGCCCTGAATCTCATGCCCTGAAACTCATGCCCTAAATCACATACCCTGAAACTCCTGCCCTGAAACTCATGCACTGAAACTCATGCCCTGAATCACATGCCCTAAAACTCATGCCCTGAATCATCTGCCCAGAAACTCATGCCCTGAATTACATGCCCTGAAATACCTGCCCTGAATCTCATGCCCTGAAACTCATGCCCTGAATCTCATGCCCTGAAACTCCTGCACTGAAACTCATGCCCTGAATCTCATATCCTGAAACTCACGCCCTGAATTACATGCCCTGAAACTCCTGCCCTGAAACTCATGCCCTGAAACTCATGTCCTGAAACTCATGCCCTGAATCTCCTGTCCTAAAACTCATGCCCTGAATCTCATGTCCTGAATCTCATGCCCTGAAACTCCTGCACTGAAACACCTGCCCTGAATCTCCTGCCCTGAAACTCATGCCCTGAATCTCATGCCCTGAATCTCACGCTCTGAAACTCGTGCACTGAATCTCATGACCTCAAGTTACTGCACTGAAACTCATGCCCTGAATCTCATGTCCTGAAACTCCTGCACTGAAACACCTGCCCTGAATCTCCTGCCTTGGAAATCATGACCTGGATCTCATGCCCTGAATCTCATTATCTGAAACTCGTGCACTGAATCTCATGCCCTCAAGTTCCTGCACTGAAACTCAAGCCCTGAATCTCATGCCCTGAAACTCATGCCCTGAACCTCATGCCCTGAAACTCAAGCCCTGAATCTCATGCCCTGAAACTCATGCCCTAAATCACATACCCTGAAACTCCTGCCCTGAATCATCTGCCCAGAAACTCATGCCCTGAATTACATGCCCTGAAATACCTGCCCTGAATCTCATGCCCTGAAACTCATGCCCTGAATCTCATGCCCAGAAACTCCTGCCCTCAAACTCATGCACTGAAACTCATGCCCTGAATCTCATGCCTTGAAACTCCTGCCCTCAATCTCATGCACTGAAACTCATGCCTTGAATCTCATGCCCTGAAACACCTGCACTGAAACTCATGCCATGAATCTCATATCCTGAAACTCACGCCTTGAATCACATGCCCTGAAACTCCTGCCCTGAAACTCATGCCCTGAAACTCATGCCCTGAAACTCATGCCCTGAATCTCATGCCCTGAATCTCGTGCCCTGAAACTGCTGCACTGAAACACCTGCCCTGAATCTCCTGCCCTGAAAATGAAGCCCTGAATCTCATGCCCTGAATCTCATGCCCTGAAACTCATGCCCTGAAACTCATGCCCTGAATCTCCTGTCCTGAAACTCATGCCCTGAATCTCATGCCCTGAATCTCATGCCCTGAAACTCCTGCACTGAAACACCTGCACTGAATCTCCTGCCCTGAAAATCATGCCCTGAATCTCATGCCCTGAATCTCATGCTCTGAAACTCATGCCCTGAATCTCAAGCCCTGAATCTCATGCCCTGAAACTCATGCCCTACATCACATACCCTGAAACTCCTGCCCTGAAACTCATGCACTGAAACTCATGCCCTGAATCACATTCCCTAAAACTCATGCCCTGAATCATCTGCCCAGAAACTCATGCCCTGAATTACATGCCCTGAAACACCTGCCCTGAATCTCATGCTCTGAAACTCATGCCCTTAATCTCATGGCCTGAAACTCCTGCCCTCAAACTCATGCACTGAAACTCATGCCCTGAAACTCCTGCCCTCAAACTCATGCACTGAAAATCATGCCCTGAATCTCATGCCCTGAAACACCTGCACTGAAACTCATGCCATGAATCTCATATCCTGAAACTCACGCCTTGAATCACATGCCCTGAAACTCCTGCCCTGAAACTCATGCCCTGAAACTCATGCCCTGAATCTCATGCACTGAATCTCGTGCCCTGAAACTCCTGCACTGAAACACCTGCCCTGAATCTCCTGCCCTGAAAATGAAGCCCTGAATCTCATGCCCTGAATCTCATGCCCTGAAACTCATGCCCTGAAACTCATGCCCTGAATCTCCTGTCCTGAAACTCATGCCCTGAATCTCATGCCCTGAATCCCATGCCCTGAAACTCCTGCACTGAAACACCTGCCCTGAATCTCCTGCACTGAAAATCATGCCCTGAATATCATGCCCTGAATCTCATGCTCTGAAACTCATGCCCTGAATCTCATGCCCTGAATCTCCTGCACTGAAACTCATGCCATGAATCTCATATCCTGAAACTCATGCCCTGAATCTCATGCCCTGAATCTCATGCCCAGAAACTCCTGCACTGAAACACCTGCCCTGAATCTCCTGCCCTGAAAATCATGCCCTGAAACTCAAGCCCTGAATCTCCTGCCCTGAAACTCATGCACTGAAACTCATGCCCTGAATCACATGCCCTAAAACTCCTGCCCTGAATCATCTGCCCAGAAACTCATGCCCTGAATTACATGCCCTGAAATTCCTGCCCTGAATCTCATGCCCTGAAACTCATGCCCTGAATCTCATGCCCTGAAACTCCTGCCCTCAAACTCATGCAGTGAAACTCAAGCCCTGAATTTCATGCCTTGAAACTCCTGTCCTGAATCTCATGCCCTGAAACAAATGCCCTGAATTACATACCCTGAAACTCCTGCCTTGAAACGCATGCCCTGAAACTCATTCCCTGAATCTCCTTTCCTAAAACTCATTCCCTGAATCTCATGCCCTGAAATTCCTGCACTGAAACTCATGCCCTGAATCTCATGCCCTGAATCTCATGCTCTGAAACTCGTGCACTGAATCTCATGCCCTCAAGTTCCTGCACTGAAACTCATGCCCTGAATCTCATGCCCTGAAACTCATGCCCTGAACCTCATGCCCTGAAATTCAAGCCCTGAATCTCATGCCCTGAAACTCATGCCCTAAATCACATACCCTGAAACTCCTGCCCTGAAACTCGTGCACTGAATCTCATGCCCTGAATCTCCTGTCCTGAAACTCATGCCCTGAATCTCATGCCCTGAATCTCATGCCCTGAAACTCCTGCACTGAAACACCTGCCCTGAATCTCCTGCCCTGAAAATCATGCCCTGAATCTCAAGCCCTGAATCTCATGCTCTGAAACTCATGCCCTGAATCTCATGCCCTCAAGTTCCTGCACTGAAACTCATGCCCTGAATCTCATGACCTGAAACGCATGCCCTGAACCTCATGCCCTGAAACTCAAGCCCTGAATCTCATGCCCGGAATCTCATGCCCTAAATCACATACCCTGAAACTCCTGCCCTGAAACTCATGCACTCAAACTCCTGCCCTGAATCACATGCCCTAAAACTCCTGCCCTGAAACTCATGCCCTGAACCTCATGCCTTGAAACTCAAGCCCTGAATCTCATGCCCTGAAACTCATGCCCTGAATCACATACCCTGAAACTACTGCCCTGAAACTCATGCACTGAAACTCATGCCCTGAATCACATGCCCTAAAATTCCTGCCCTGAATCATCTGCCCAGAAAATCATGCCCTGAATTACATGCCCTGAAATACCTGCCCTGAATCTCATGCCCTGAAACTCATGCCCTGAATCTCATGCCCTGAATCTCATGCCCTAAAACTCCTGCCCTGAATCATCTGCCCAGAAACTCATGCCCTGAATTACATGCCCTGATATACCTGCCCTGAATCTCATGCCCTGAAACTCATGCCCTGAATCTCATGCCCTGAAACTCCTGCACTCAAACTCATGCCATGAATCTCATATCCTGAAACTCACGCCCTGAATTACATGCCCTGAAACTCCTGCCCTGAAACTCATGCCCTGACACTCATGCCCTGACACTCATGCCCTGAATCTCCTGTCCTAAAACTCATGCCCTGAATCTCATGCTCTGAATCTCATGCCCTGAAACTCCTGCACTGAAACACCTGCCCTGAATCTCCTGCCCTGAAAATCATACCCTGAATCTCATGCCCGGAATCTCATGCTCTGAAACTCATGCCCTAAATCACATACCCTGAAACTCCTGCCCTGAAACTCATGCACTCAAACTCGTGCCCTGAATCACATGCCCTAAAACTCCTGCCCTGAATCTCATGCCCTGAAACTCAAGCCCTGAATCTCATGCCCTGAAACTCATACCCTAAATCACATACCCTGAAACTACTGCCCTGAAACGCATGCACTGAAACTCATGCCCTGAATCACATGCCCTAAAATTCCTGCCCTGAATCATCTGCCCAGAAACTCATGCCCTGAATTACATACCCTGAATCACATGCCCTAAAATTCCTGCCCTGAATCATCTGCCCAGAAACTCATGCCCTGAATTACATGCCCTGAAATACCTGCCCTCAATCTCATGCCCTGAAACTCATGCCCTGAATCTCATGCCCTGAATCTCATGCACTGAAACTCCTGCACTGAAACACCAGTCCTGAATCTCCTGCCTTAAAAATCATGCCCTGAATCTCATGCCCTGAATCTCATGCTCTGAAACTCGTGCACTGAATCTCATGCCCTCACGTTCCTGCACTGAAACTCATGCCCTGAATCTCATGCCCTGAAACTCATGCCCTGAACCTCATTCCCTGAAACTCAAGCCCTGAATCTCATGCCCTGAAACTCATGCCCTAAATCACATACCCTGAAACTCCTGCCCTGAAACTCATGCACTGAAACTCATGCCCTGAATCACATGCCCTAAAACTCATGCCCTGAATCATCTGCCCAGAAACTCATGCCCTGAATTACATGCCCTGAAATACCTGCCCTGAATCTCATGCCCTGAAACTCATGCCCTGAATCTCATGCCCTGAAACTCCTGCACTGAAACTCATGCCATGAATCTCATATCCTGAAACTCACGCCCTGAATTACATGCCCTGAAACTCCTGCCCTGAAACTCATGCCCTGAAACTCATGCCCTGAATCTCCTGTCCTAAAACTCATGCCCTGAATCTCATGTCCTGAATCTCATGCCCTGAAACTCCTGCACTGAATCTCACGCTCTGAAACTCGTGCACTGAATCTCATGACCTCAAGTTACTGCACTGAAACTCATGCCCTGAATCTCATGTCCTGAAACTCCTGCACTGAAACACCTGCCCTGAATCTCCTGCCTTGAAAATCATGACCTGAATCTCATGCCCTGAATCTCATGCTCTGAAACTCGTGCACTGAATCTCATGCCCTCAAGTTCCTGCACTGAAACTCAAGCCCTGAATCTCATGCCCTGAAACTCATGCCCTGAACCTCATGCCCTGAAACTGAAACTCGTGCACTGAATCTCATGACCTCAAGTTCCTGCACTGAAACTCATGCCCTGAATCTCATGTCCTGAAACTCCTGCCCTGAATCTCCTGCCCTGAAAATCATGCCCTGAAACTCAAGCCCTGAATCTCATGCACTGAAACTCATGCCCTAAATCTCATACCCTGAATCTCCTGCCCTGAAACTCATGCACTGAAACTCATGCCCTGAATCACATGCCCTAAAACTCCTGCCCTGAATCATCTGCCCAGAAACTCATGCCTGAATTACATGCCCTGAAATTCCTGCCCTGAATCTCATGCCCTGAAACTCATGCCCTGAATCTCATGCCCTGAATCTCACGCTCTGAAACTCGTGCACTGAATCTCATGACCTCAAGGTCCTGCACTGAAACTCATGCCCTGAATCTCATGTCCTGAAACTCCTGCCCTGAATCACCTACCCTGAAACTCATGCCCTGAATCTCATGCGCTGAAACTCCTGCACTGAAACTCATGCCATGAATCTCATATCCTGAAACTCACGCCCTGAATCACATGCCCTGAAACTCATGCCCTGAAACTCATGCCCTGAATCTCCTGCCCTGAAAATCATGCCCTGAATCTCATGCCCTGAATCTCATGCTCTGAAACTCATGCCCTGAATCTCAAGCCCTGAATCTCATGCCCTGAAACTCATGCCCTACATCACATACCCTGAAACTCCTGCCTGAAACTCATGCACTGAAACTCATGCCCTGAATCACATGCCCTAAAACTCATGCCCTGAATCATCTGCCCAGAAACTCATGCCCTGAATTACATGCCCTGAAACACCTGCCCTGAATCTCATGCCCTGAAACTCATGCCCTTAATCTCATGGCCTGAAACTCCTGCCCTCAAACTCATGCACTGAAACTCATGCCCTGAATCTCATGCCTTGAAACTCCTGCCCTCAAACTCATGCACTGAAACTCATGCCCTGAATCTCATGCCCTGAAACACCTGCACTGAAACTCATGCCATGAATCTCATATCCTGAAACTCACGCCTTGAATCACATGCCCTGAAACTCCTGCCCTGAAACTCATGCCCTGAAACTCATGCCTGAAACTCATGCCCCTGAATCTCATGCACTGAATCTCGTGCCCTGAAACTCCTGCACTGAAACACCTGCCCTGAATTTCCTGCCCTGAAAATAAAGCCCTGAATCTCATGCCCTGAATCTCATGTCCTGAAACTCCTGCACTGAAACACCTGCCCTGAATCTCCTGCCTTGAAAATCATGACCTGAATCTCATGCCCTGAATCTCATGCTCTGAAACTCGTGCACTGAATCTCATGCCCTCAAGTTCCTGCACTGAAACTCAAGCCCTGAATCTCATGCCCTGAAACTCATGCCCTGAACCTCATGCCCTGAAACTCAAGCCCTGAATCTCATGCCCTGATACTCATGCCCTAAATCACATACCCTGAAACTCCTGCCCTGAATCATCTGCCCAGAAACTCATGCCCTGAATTACATGCCCTGAAATACCCGCCCTGAATCTCATGCCTGAAACTCATGCCCTGAATCTCATGCCCAGAAACTCCTGCCCTCAAACTCATGCACTGAAACTCATGCCCTGAATCTCATGCCTTGAAACTCCTGCCCTCAAACTCATGCACTGAAACTCATGCCCTGAATCTCATGCCCTGAAATACCTGCACTGAAACTCATGCCATGAATCTCATATCCTGAAACTCACGCCTTGAATCACATGCCCTAAAACTCCTGCCCTGAAACTCATGCCCTGAAACTCATGCCCTGAAACTCATGCCCTGAATCTCATGCCCTGAATCTCGTGCCCTGAAACTCCTGCACTGAAACACCTGCCCTGAATCTCCTGCCCTGAAATGAAAGCCCTGAATCTCATGCCCTGAATCTCATGCCCTGAAACTCATGCCCTGAAACTCATGCCCTGAATCTCCTGCCCTGAAAATCATGCCCTGAATCTCATGCCCTGAATCTCATGCTCTGAAACTCATGCCCTGAATCTCAAGCCCTGAATCTCATGCCCTGAAACTCATGCCCTACATCACATACCCTGAAACTCCTGCCCTGAAACTCATGCACTGAAACTCATGCCCTGAATCACATGCCCTAAAACTCATGCCTGAATCATCTGCCCAGAAACTCATGCCCTGAATTACATGCCCTGAAACACCTGCCCTGAATCTCATGCCCTGAAACTCATGCCCTTAATCTCATGGCCTGAAACTCCTGCCCTCAAACTCATGCACTGAAACTCATGCCCTGAATCTCATGCCTTGAAACTCCTGCCCTCAAACTCATGCACTGAAACTCATGCCCTGAATCTCATGCCCTGAAACAACCTGCACTGAAACTCATGCCATGAATCTCATATCCTGAAACTCACGCCTTGAATCACATGCCCTGAAACTCCTGCCCTGAAACTCATGCCCTGAAACTCATGCCCTGAAACTCATGCCCTGAATCTCATGCACTGAATCTCGCGCCCTGAAACTCCTGCACTGAAACACCTGCCCTGAATTTCCTGCCCTGAAAATGAAGCCCTGAATCTCATGCCCTGAATCTCATGCCCTGAAACTCATGCCCTGAAACTCATGCCCTGAATCTCCTGTCCTGAAACTCATGCCCTGAATCTCATGCCCTGAATCTCATGCCCTGAAACTCCTGCACTGAAACACCTGCCCTGATCTCCTGCACTGAAAATCATGCCCTGAATATCATGCCCTGAATCTCATGCTCTGAAACTCATGCCCTGAATCTCATGCCCTGAATCTCCTGCACTGAAACTCATGCCATGAATCTCATATCCTGAAACTCATGCCCTGAATCTCATGCCCTGAATCTCATGCCCAGAAACTCCTGCACTGAAACACCTGCCCTGAATCTCCTGCCCTGAAAATCATGCCCTGAAACTCAAGCCCTGAATCTCCTGCCTGAAACTCATGCACTGAAACTCATGCCCTGAATCACATGCCCTAAAACTCCTGCCCTGAATCATCTGCCAGAAACTCATGCCCTGAATTACATGCCCTGAAATTCCTGCCCTGAATCTCATGCCCTGAAACTCATGCCCTGAATCTCATGCCCTGAAACTCCTGCCCTCAAACTCATGCAGTGAAACTCAAGCCCTGAATTTCATGCCTTGAAACTCCTGCCCTGAATCTCATGCCCTGAAACTCATGCCCTGAATCTCATGCCCTGAAACTCCTGCACTGAAACTCATGCCATGAATCTCATATCCTGAACTCACGCCCTGAATTACATACCCTGAAACTCCTGCCTTGAATACGCATGCCCTGAAACTCATTCCCTGAATCTCCTTTCCTAAAACTCATGCCCTGAATCTCATGCCCTGAATCTCATGCCCTGAAATTCTGCACTGAAACTCATGCCCTGAATCTCATGCCCTGAATCTCATGCTCTGAAACTCGTGCACTGAATCTCATGCCCTCAAGTTCCTGCACTGAAACTCATGCCCTGAATCTCATGCCCTGAAACTCATGCCCTAAATCACATACCCTGAAACTCCTGCCCTGAAACTCATGCACTGAATCTCATGCCTGAACCACATGCCTAAAACTAATGTCCTGAATCATCTGCCCAGAAACTCATGCCCTGAATTACATGCCCTGAAACACCTGCCCTGAATCTCATGCCCTGAAACTCACGCCCTGAATCACATGCCATGAACTCCTGCCCTGAAACTCATGCCCTGAAACTCATGCCCTGAAACTCATGCCCTGAATCTCCTGTCCTGAAACTCATGCCCTGAATCTCATGCCCTGAATCTCATGCCCTGAAACTCCTGCACTGAAACACCTGCCCTGAATCTCCTGCCCTGAAAATGAAGCCCTGAATCTCATGCTCTAAAACTCGTGCACTGAATCTCATGCCCTCAATTAACTGCTCTGAAACTCATGCCCTGAATCTCATGCCCTGAAACTCATGCCCTGAACCTCATGCCCTGAAACTCAAGCCCTGAATCTCATGCCCTGAAACTCTTGCCCTAAATCACATACCCTGAAACTCCTGCCCCTGAAACTCATGCACTGAAACTCATGCCCTGAATCACATGCCCTAAACTCCTGCCTGAATCATCTGCCCAGAAACTCATGCCCTGAATTACATGCCCTGAAATACCTGCCTGAATCTCATGCCCTGAAATTCATGCCCTGAATCTCATGCCCAGAAACTCTGCACTGAAACTCATGCCCTGAAACTCATGCCCTGAATCACATGCCCTAAAATTCCTGCCCTGAATCAGCAGCCCAGAAACTCATGCCCTGAATTACATGCCCTGAAATATCTGCCCTGAATCTCATGCACTGAAACTCACGCCCTGAATTACATGCCCTGAAACCCCTGCCCTCAAAACTCATGCACTGAAACTCATGCCCTGAATCTCATGCCTTGAAACTCCTGCCCTCAAACTTATGCACTGAAACTCATGCCCTGAATCTCCTGCACTGAAACTCATGCCATGAATCTCATATCCTGAAACTCATGCCCTGAATCTCATGCCCTGAATCTCATGCCCTGAAACTCCTGCACTGAAACACCTGCCTGAATCTCCTGCCCTGAAAATCATGCCCTGAAACTCAAGCCCTGAATCTCATGCACTGAAACTCATGCCTAAATCTCATACCCTGAATCTCCTGCCCTGAAACTCATGCACTGAAACTCATGCCCTGAATCACATGCCCTAAAACTCCTGCCCTGAATCATCTGCCCAGAAACTCATGCCCTGAATTACATGCCCTGAAATTCCTGCCCTGAATCTCATGCCCTGAAACTCATGCCCTGAATCTCATGCCCTGAAACTCCTGCCCTCAAGCTCATGCAGTGAAACTCAAGCCCTGAATTTCATGCCTTGAAACTCCTGTCCTGAATCTCATGCCCTGAAACTCATGCCCTGAATCTCATGCCCTGAAACTCCTGCACTGAAACTCATGCCATGAATCTCATATCCTGAAACTCACGCCCTGAATTACATACCCTGAAACGCCTGCCTTGAAACGCATGCCCTGAAAATCATTCCTGAATCTCCTGTCCTAAAACTCATGCCTGAATCTCATGCCTGAAATTCCTGCACCTGAAACACCTGCCCTGAATCTCATGCCCTGAACCTCATGCCCTGAAACTCAAGCCCTGAATCTCATACCCTGATCCACATGCCCTAAAACTAATGCCCTGAATCATCTGCCCAGAAACTCATGCCCTGAATTACATGCCTGAAATACCTGCCCTGAATCTCATGCCCTGAAACTCATGCCCTGAATCTCATGCCTGAAACTCCTGCACTGAAACTCCTGTCCTGAATCTCCTGCCCTGAAACTCATGCCCTGAATCTCATGCCCTGAATCTCATGCTTTGAAACTCGTGCACTGAATCTCATGACCTCAAGTTCCTTCACTGAAACTCATGCCCTGAATCTCATGTCCTGAAACTCCTGCCCTGAATCACCTACCCTGAACTCATGCCCTGAATCTCATGCCTGAAACTCCTGCCTGAAACTCATGCCTGAAACTCATGCCCTGAAACTCCTGTCCTGAAACTCATGCCCTGAATCTCATGCCCTGAAACTCATGCCCTGAATCTCATGCCCTGAATCTCATGCCCTGAAACTCTGCACTGAAACACCTGCCCTGAATCTCCTGCCCTGAAAATCATGCCCTGAATCTCATGCCATGAATCTCATGCTCTGAAACTCATGCCCTGAATCTCAAGCCCTGAATCTCATGCCCTGAAACTCATGCCCTACATCACATACCCTGAAACTCCTGCCCTGAAACTCAAGCACTGAAACTCATGCCCTGAATCACATGCCCCTAAAACTCATGCCCTGAATCATCTGCCCAGAAACTCATGCCCTGAATTACATGCCCTGAAACACCTGCCCTGAATCTCATGCCCTGAAACTCATGCCTTAATCTCATGGCCTGAAACTCCTGCCCTCAAACTCATGCACTGAACTCATGCCCTGAATCTCATGCCTTGAAACTCCTGCCCTCAAACTCATGCACTGAAACTCATGCCCTGAATCTCATGCCCTGAAACACCTGCACTGAAACTGATGCCATGAATCTCATATCCTGAAACTCACGCCTTGAATCACATGCCTGAAACTCCTGCCCTGAAACTCATGCCCTGAAACTCATGCCCTGAATCTCATGCACTGAATCTCGTGCCCTGAAACTCCTGCACTGAAACACCTGCCCTGAATTCCTGCCCTGGAAATGAAGCCCTGAATCTCATGCCCTGAATCTCATGCCCTGAAACTCATGCCCTGAAACTCATGCCCTGAATCTCCTGTCCTGAAACTCATGCCCTGAATCTCATGCCCTGAATCTCATGCGCCTGAAACTCCTGCACTGAAACACCTGCCCTGAATCTCCTGCACTGAAAATCATGCCCTAAATATCATGCCTGAATCTCATGCTCTGAAACTCATGCCCTGAATCTCATGCCCTGAATCTCCTGCACTGAAACTCATGCCATGAATCTCATATCCTGAAACTCATGCCCTGAATCTCATGCCCTGAATCTCATGCCCAGAAACTCCTGCACTGAAACACCTGCCCTGAACCTCCTGCCCTGAAAATCATGCCCTGAAACTCAAGCCCTGAATCTCCTGCCCTGAAACTCATGCACTGAAACTCATGCCCTGAATCACATGCCCTAAAACTCCTGCCCTGAATCATCTGCCCAGAAACCCATGCCCTGAATTACATGCCCTGAAATTCCTGCCCTGAATCTCATGCCCTGAAACTCATGCCTGAATCTCATGCCCTGAAACTCCTGCCCTCAACTCATGCAGTGAAACTCAAGCCCTGAATTTCATGCCTTGAAACTCCTGCCCTGAATCTCATGCCCTGAAACTCATGCCCTGAATCTCATGCCCTGAAACTCTGCACTGAAACTCATGCCATGAATCTCATATCCTGAAACTCACGCCCTGAATTACATACCCTGAAACTCCTGCCTTGAAGCGCATGCCCTGAAACTCATTCCCTGAATCTCCTTTCCTAAAACTCATGCCTGAATCTCATGCCCTAATCTCATGCCCTGAAATTCCTGCACTGAAACTCATGTCCTGAATCTCATGCCCTGAATCTCATGCTCTGAAACTCGTGCACTGAATCTCATGCCCTCTAGTTCCTGCACTGAAACTCATGCCCTGAATCTCATGCCTGAAACTCATGCCCTAAATCACATACCCTGAACTCCTGCCCTGAAACTCATGCACTGAATCTCATGCCCTGAACCACATGCCTAAAACTAATGTCCTGAATCATCTGCCCAGAAACTCATGCCCTGAATACATGCCCTGAAACACCTGCCCTGAATCTCATGCCCTGAAACTCACGCCCTGAATCACATGCCCTGAAACTCCTGCCTGAAACTCATGCCCTGAAACTCATGCCCTGAAACTCATGCCCTGAATCTCCTGTCCTGAAACTCATGCCCTGAATCTCATGCCCTGAATCTCATGCCCTGAAACTCCTGCACTGAAACACCTGCCCTGAATCTCCTGCCCTGAAAATGAAGCCCTGAATCTCATGCTCTAAAACTCGTGCACTGAATCTCATCCCTCAATTAACTGCACTGAAACTCATGCCCTGAATCTCATGCCCTGAAACTCATGCCCTGAACCTCATGCCCTGAAACTCAAGCCCTGAATCTCATGCCCTGAAACTCTTGCCCTAAATCACATACCCTGAAACTCCTGCCCTGACACTCATGCACTGAAACTCATTGCCCTGAATCACATGCCCTAAAACTCCTGCCCTGAATCATCTGCCCAGAAACTCATGCCCTGAATTACATGCCCTGAAATACCTGCCCTGAATCTCATGCCCTGAAATTCATGCCCTGAATCTCATGCCCTGAAACTCCTGCACTGAAACTCATGCCCTGAAACTCATGCCCTGAATCACATGCCCTAAAATTCCTGCCCTGAATCAGCTGCCCAGAAACTCATGCCTGAATTACATGCCCTGAAATATCTGCCCTGAATCTCATGCACTGAAACTCACGCCCTGAATTACATGCCCTGAAACCCTGCCCTCAAACTCATGCACTGAAACTCATGCCCTGAATCTCATGCCTTGAAACTCCTGCCCTCAAACTTATGCACTGAAACTCATGCCCTGAATCTCCTGCACTGAAACTCATGCCATGAATCTCATATCCTGAAACTCATGCCCTGAATCTCATGCCCTGAATCTCATGCCCTGAAACTCCTGCACTGAAACACCTGCCCTGAATCTCCTGCCCTGAAAATCATGCCCTGAAACTCAAGCCCTGAATCTCATGCACTGAAACTCATGCCCTAAATCTCATACCCTGAATCTCCTGCCCTGAAACTCATGCACTGAAACTCATGCCCTGAATCACATGCCCTAAAACTCTGCCCTGAATCATCTGCCCAGAAACTCATGCCCTGAATTACGTGCCCTGAAATTCCTGCCCTGAATCTCATGCCCTGAAACTCATGCCCTGAATCTCATTCCCTGAAACTCCTGCCCTCAAGCTCATGCAGTGAAACTCAAGCCCTGAATTTCATGCCTTGAAACTCCTGTCCAGAATCTCATGCCTGAAACTCATGCCCTGAATCTCATGCCCTGAAACTCCTGCACTGAAACTCATGCCATGAATCTCATATCCTGAAACTCACGCCCTGAATTACATACCCTGAAACCCCTGCCTTGAACGCATGTCCTGAAAATCATTCCCTGAATCTCCTGTCCTAAAACTCATGCCCTGAATCTCATGCCCTGAAATTCCTGCACTGAAACACCTGCCCTGAATCTCATGCCCTGAACCTCATGCCCTGAAACTCAAGCCTGAATCTCATACCCTGATCCACATGCCTAAAACTAATGCCCTGAATCATCTGCCAGAAACTCATGCCCTGAATTACATGCCCTGAAATACCTGCCCTGAATCTCATGCCCTGAAACATGCCCTGAATCTCATGCCCTGAAACTCCTGCACTGAAACACCTGCCCTGAATCTCCTGCCCTGAAACTCATGCCCTGAATCTCATGCCCTGAATCTCATGCTTTGAAACTCGTGCACTGAATCTCATGACCTCAAGTTCCTGCACTGAACTCATGCCCTGAATCTCATGTCCTGAAACTCCTGCCCTGAATCACCTACCCTGAAACTCATGCCCTGAATCTCATGCCCTGAAACTCCTGCCCTGAAACTCATGCCCTGAAACTCATGCCCTGAAACTCCTGTCCTGAAACTCATGCCCTGAATCTCATGCCTGAATCTCATGCCCTGAAACTCAAGCCCTGAATCTCATGCCCTGAAACTCATGCCCTAAATCACATACCCTGAAACTCCTGCCCTGAAACTCATGCACTCAAACTCATGCCCTGAATCACATGCCCTAAAACTCCTGCCCTGAAACTCATGCCCTGAATCTCATGCCCTGAAACTCATGCCCTAAATCACATACCCTGAAACTACTGCCCTGAAACTCATGCACTGAAACTCATGCCCTGAATCACATGCACTAAAATTCCTGCCCTGAATCATCTGCCCAGAAACTCATGCCCTGAATTACATGCCCTGAAATACCTGCCCTGAATCTCATGCCCTGAAACTCATGCCCTGAATCTCATGCCCTGAATCTCATGCTCTGAAACTCGTGCACTGAATCTCATGCCCTCAAGTTCCTGCACTGAAACTCATGACCTGAATCTCATGCCCTGAAACTCATGCCCTGACCCTCATGCCCTGAAACTCATGCTCTGAAACTCGTGCACTGAATCTCATGCCCTCAAGTTCCTGCACTGAAACTCATGCCCTGAATCTCATGCCCTGAAACTCATGCCCTGAACCTCATTCCCTGAAACTCAAGCCCTGAATCTCATGCCCTGAAACTCATGCCCTAAATCACAAACCCTGAAACTCCTGCCCTCAAACTCATGCACTGAAACTCATGCCCTGAATCTCATGCCCTGAAACACCTGCACTGAAACTCATGCCATGAATCTCATATCCTGAAACTCACGCCTTGAATCACATGCCCTGAAACTCCTGCCCTGAAACTCATGCCCTGAAACTCATGCCCTGAAACTCATGCCCTGAATCTCATGCCCTGAATCTCGTGCCCTGAAACTCCTGCACTGAAACACCTGCCCTGAATCTCCTGCCCTGAAAATGAAGCCCTGAATGTCATGCCCTGAATCTCATGCCCTGAAACTCATGCCCTGAAACTCATGCCCTGAATCTCCTGTCCTGAAACTCATGCCCTGAATCTCATGCCCTGAATCTCATGCCCTGAAACTCCTGCACTGAAACACCTGCCCTGAATCTCCTGCCCTGAAAATCATGCCCTGAATCTCATGCCCTGAATCTCATGCTCTGAAACTCATGCCCTGAATCTCAAGCCCTGAATCTCATGCCCTGAAACTCATGCCCTACATCACATACCCTGAAACTCCTGCCCTGAAACTCATGCACTGAAACTCATGCCCTGAATCACATGCCCTAAAAACTCATGCCCTGAATCATCTGCCCAGAAACTCATGCCCTGAATTACATGCCCTGAAACACCTGCCCTGAATCTCATGCCCTGAAACTCATGCCCTTAATCTCATGGCCTGAAACTCCTGCCCTCAAACTCATGCACTGAAACTCATGCCCTGAATCTCATGCCTTGAAACTCCTGCCCTCAAACTCATGCACTGAAACTCATGCCCTGAATCTCATGCCCTGAAACACCTGCACTGAAACTCATGCCATGAATCTCATATCCTGAAACTCACGCCTTGAATCACATGCCCTGAAACTCCTGCCCTGAAACTCATGCCCTGAAACTCATGCCCTGAAACTCATGCCCTGAATCTCATGCACTGAATCTCGTGCCCTGAAACTCCTGCACTGAAACACCTGCCCTGAATCTCCTGCCCTGAAAATGAAGCCCTGAATCTCATGCCCTGAATCTCATGCCCTGAAACTCATGCCCTGAAACTCATGCCCTGAATCTCCTGTCCTGAAACTCATGCCCTGAATCTCATGCCCTGAATCTCATGCCCTGAAACTCCTGCACTGAAACACCTGCCCTGAATCTCCTGCACTGAAAATCATGCCCTGAATATCATGCCCTGAATCTCATGCTCTGAAACTCATGCCCTGAATCTCATGCCCTGAATCTCCTGCACTGAAACTCATGCCATGAATCTCATATCCTGAAACTCATGCCCTGAATCTCATGCCCTGAATCTCATGCCCAGAAACTCCTGCACTGAAACACCTGCCCTGAATCTCCTGCCCTGAAAATCATGCCCTGAAACTCATGCCCTGAATCACATGCCCTAAAACTCCTGCCCTCAAACTCATGCAGTGAAACTCAAGCCCTGAATTTCATGCCTTGAAACTCCTGTCCTGAATCTCATGCCCTGAAACTCATGCCCTGAATCTCATGCCCTGAAACTCCTGCACTGAAACTCATGCCCTGAATCTCATGCCCTGAAACTCATGCCCTAAATCACATACCCTGAAACTCCTGCCCTGAAACTCATGCACTGAATCTCATGCCCTGAACCACATGCCCTAAAACTAATGTCCTGAATCATCTGCCCAGAAACTCATGCACTGAATTACATGCCCTGAAACACCTGCCCTGAATCTCATGCCCTGAAACTCACGCCCTGAATCACATGCCCTGAAACTCCTGCCCTGAAACTCATGCCCTGAAACTCATGCCCTGAAACTCATGCCCTGAATCTCCTGTCCTGAAACTCATGCCCTGAATCTCATGCCCTGAATCTCATGCCCTGAAACTCCTGCACTGAAACACCTGCCCTGAATCTCCTGCCCTGAAAATGAAGCCCTGAATCTCATGCTCTAAAACTCGTGCACTGAATCTCATGCCCTCAATTAACTGCACTGAAACTCATGCCCTGAACCTCATGCCCTGAAAACTCAAGCCCTGAATCTCATGCCCTGAAACTCTTGCCCTAAATCACATACCCTGAAACTACTGCCCTGAAACTCATGCACTGAAACTCATGCCCTGAATCACATGCCCTAAAACTCCTGCCCTGAATCATCTGCCCAGAAACTCATGCCCTGAATTACATGCCCTGAAATACCTGCCCTGAATCTCATGCCCTGAAATTCATGCCCTGAATCTCATGCCCTGAAACTCCTGCACTGAAACTCATGCCCTGAAACTCATGCCCTGAATCACATGCCCTAAAATTCCTGCCCTGAATCAGCTGCCCAGAAACTCATGCCCTGAATTACATGCCCTGAAATATTTGCCCTGAATCTCATGCACTGAAACTCACGCCCTGAATTACATGCCCTGAAACCCCTGCCCTCAAACTCATGCCCTGAAACTCATGCCCTGAACCTCATGCCCTGAAACTCAAGCCCTGAATCTCATGCCCTGAAACTCTTGCCCTAAATCACATACCCTGAAACTCCTGCCCTGAAACTCATGCACTGAAACTCATTCCCTGAATCACATGCCCTAAAACTCCTGCCCTGAATCATCTGCCCAGAAACTCATGCCCTGAATTACATGCCCTGAAATACCTGCCCTGAATCTCATGCCCTGAAATTCATGCCCTGAATCTCATGCCCTGAAACTCCTGCACTGAAACTCATGCCCTGAAACTCATGCCCTGAATCACATGCCCTAAAATTCCTGCCCTGAATCAGCTGCCCAGAAACTCATGCCCTGAATTACATGCCCTGAAATATCTGCCCTGAATCTCATGCACTGAAACTCACGCCCTGAATTACATTCCCTGAAACCCCTGCCCTCAAACTCATGCCCTGAAACTCATGCCCTGAACCTCATGCCCTGAAACTCAAGCCCTGAATCTCATGCCCTGAAACTCTTGCCCTAAATCACATACCCTGAAACTCCTGCCCTGAAACTCATGCACTGAAACTCATGCCCTGAATCACATGCCCTAAAACTCCTGCCCTGAATCATCTGCCCAGAAACTCATGCCCTGAATTACATGCCCTGAAATACCTGCCCTGAATCTCATGCCCTGAAATTCATGCCCTGAATCTCATGCCCTGAAACTCCTGCACTGAAACTCATGCCCTGAAACTCATGCCCTGAATCACATGCCCTAAAATTCCTGCCCTGAATCAGCTGCCCAGAAACTCATGCCCTGAATTACATGCCCTGAAATATCTGCCCTGAATCTCATGCACTGAAACTCACGCCCTGAATTACATGCCCTGAAACCACTGCCCTCAAACTCATGCACTGAAACTCATGCCCTGAATCTCATGCCTTGAAACTCCTGCCCTCAAACTTATGCACTGAAACTCATGCCCTGAATCTCTTGCACTGAAACTCATGCCATGAATCTCATATCCTGAAACTCATGCCCTGAATCTCATGCCCTGAATCTCATGCCCTGAAACTCCTGCACTGAATCTCATACCCTGAAACTCCTGCCCTCAAGCTCATGAAGTGAAACTCAAGCCCTCAAGCTCATGCAGTGAAACTCAAGCCCTGAATTTCATGCCTTGAAACTCCTGTCCTGAATCTCATGCCCTGAAACTCATGCCCTGAATCTCATGCCCTGAAACTCCTGCACTGAAACTCATGCCATGAATCTCATATCCTGAAACTCACGCCCTGAATTACATACCCTGAAACCCCTGCTTTGAAACGCATGCCCTGAAAATCATTCCCTGAATCTCCTGTCCTAAAACTCATGCCCTGAATCTCATGCCCTGAAATTCCTGCACTGAAACACCTGCCCTGAATCTCCTGCCCTGAAACTCATGCCCAGAATCTCATGCCCTGAATCTCATGCCCTGAAACTCGTGCACTGAATCTCATGCCCTCAAGTTCCTGCACTGAAACTCATGCCCTGAATCTCATGCCCTGAACCTCATGCCCTGAAACTCAAGCCCTGAATCTCATGCCCTGATCCACATGCCCTAAAACTAATGCCCTGAATCATCTGCCCAGAAACTCATGCCCTGAATTACATGCCCTGAAATACCTGCCCTGAATCTCATGCCCTGAAACTCATGCCCTGAATCTCATGCCCTGAAACTCCTGCCCTCAAACTCATGCACTGAAACTCATGCCCTGAATCTCATGCCTTGAAACTCCTGCACTGAAACACCTGCCCTGAATCTCCTGCCCTGAAAATCATGCCCTGAATCTCAAGCCCTGAATCTCATGCTCTGAAACTCATGCCCTGAATCTCATGCCCTCAAGTTCCTGCACTGAAACTCATGCCCTGAATCTCATGACCTGAAACTCATGCCCTGAACCTCATGCCCTGAAACTCAAGCCCTGAATCTCATGCCCGGAATCTCATGCCCTAAATCACATACCCTGTAACTCCTGCCCTGAAACTCATGCACTCAAACTCATGCCCTGAATCACATGCCCTAAACCTCCTGCCCTGAAACTCATGCCCTGAAACTCATGCCCTGAACCTCATGCCCTGAAACTCAAGCCCTGAATCTCATGCCCTGAAACTCATGCCCTAAATCACATACCCTGAAACTACTGCCCTGAAACTCATGCACTGAAACTCATGCCCTGAATCACATGCCCTAAAATTCCTGCCCTGAATCATCTGCCCAGAAAAGCATGCCCTGAATTACATGCCCTGAAATACCTGCCCTGAATCTCATGCCCTGAAACTCATGCCCTGAATCTCATGCCCTGAATTTCATGCCCTAATACTCCTGCCCTGAATCATCTGCCCAGAAACTCATGCCCTGAATTACATGCCCTGAAATACCTGCCCTGAATCTCATGCCCTGAAACTCATGCCCTGAATCTCATGCCCTGAAACTCCTGCACTCAAACTCATGCCATGAATCTCATATCCTGAAACTCACGCCCTGAATTACATGCCCTGAAACTCCTGCCCTGAAACTCATGCCCTGAAACTCATGCCCTGAAACTCATGCCCTGAATCTCCTGTCCTAAAACTCATGCCCTGAATCTCATGCTCTGAATCTCATGCCCTGAAACTCCTGCACTGAAACACCTGCCCTGAATCTCCTGCCCTGAAAATCATACCCTGAATCTCATGCCCTGAATCTCATGCTCTGAAACTCATGCCCTAAATCTCATACCCTGAATCTCCTGCCCTGAAACTCATGCACTGAAACTCATGCCCTGAATCACATGCCCTAAAACTCCTGCCTTGAATCATCTGCCCAGAAACTCATGCCCTGAATTACATGCCCTGAAATTCCTGCCCTGAATCTCATGCCCTGAAACTCATGCCCTGAATCTCATGCCCTGAAACTCCTGCCCTCAAGCTCATGCAGTGAAACTCAAGCCCTGAATTTCATGCCTTGAAACTCCTGTCCTGAATCTCATGCCCTGAAACTCATGCCCTGAATCTCATGCCCTGAAACTCCTGCACTGAAACTCATGCCATGAATCTCATATCCTGAAACTCACGCCCTGAATTACATACCCTGAAACTCCTGCCTTGAAACGCATGCCCTGAAAATCATTCCCTGAATCTCCTGTCCTAAAACTCATGCCCTGAATCTCATGCCCTGAATCTCATGCTCTGAAACTCGTGCACTGAATCTCATGCCCTCAAGTTCCTGCACTGAAACTCATGCCCTGAATCTCATGCCCTGAAACTCATGCCCTGAACCTCATGCCCTGAAACCTAAGCCCTGAATCTCATGCCCTGAAACTCATGCCCTAAATCACATACCCTGAAACTCATGCACTGAATCTCATGCCCTGATCCACATGCCCTAAAACTAATGCCCTGAATCATCTGCCCAGAAACTCATGCCCTGAATTACATGCCCTGAAATACCTGCCCTGAATCTCATGCCCTGAAACTCATGCCCTGAATCTCATGCCCTGAAACTCCTGCCCTCAAACTCATGCACTGAAACTCATGCCCTGAATCTCATGCCTTGAAACTCCTGTCCTCAAATTCATGCACTGAAACTCATGCCCTGAATCTCATGCCCTGAAACACCTGCACTGAATCTCATGCCCTGAAACTCATGCCCTGAATCTCATGCCCTGAAACTCGTGCCCTGAAACTCCTGCACTGAAACACCTGCCCTGAATCTCCTGCCCTGAAAATGAAGCCCTGAATCTCATGCTCTAAAACTCGTGCACTGAATCTCATGCCCTCAATTAACTGCACTGAAACTCATGCCCTGAATCTCATGCCCTGAAACTCATGCCCTGAATCATCTGCCCAGAAACTCATGCCCTGAATTACATGCCCTGAAATACCTGCCCTGAATCTCATGCCCTGAAACTCCTGCCCTGAAACTCATGCACTGAAACTCATGCCCTGAATCACATGCCCTAAAACTCATGCCCTGAATCATCTGCCCAGAAACTCATGCCCTGAATTACATGCCCTGAAATACCTGCCCTGATTCTCATGCCCTGAAACTCATGCCCTGAATCTCATGCCCTGAAACTCCTGCACTGAAACTCATGCCCTGAATCTCTTGCCCTGAAACACCTGCACTGAAACTCATGCCATGAATCTCATATCCTGAAACTCACGCCTTGAATCACATGCCCTGAAACTCCTGCCCTGAAACTCATGCCCTGAAACTCATGCCCTGAAACTCATGCCCTGAATCTCATGCCCTGAATCTCGTGCCCTGAAACTCCTGCACTTAAACCCCTGCTCTGAATCTCCTGCCCTGAAAATGAAGCCCTGAATCTCATGCCCTGAATCTCATGCCCTGAAACTCATGCCCAGAAACTCATGCCCTGAATCTCCTGTCCTGAAACTCATGCCCTGAATCTCATGCCCTGAATCTCATGCCCTGAAAATCATGCCCTGAATCTCATGCCCTGAATCTCATGCTCTGAAGCTCATGCCCTGAATCTCATGACTTGAAACTCCTGCCCTCAAACTCATGCACTGAAACTCATGCCCTGAATCTCATGCCCTGAAACACCTGCACTGAAACTCATGCCATGAATCTCATATCCTGAAACTCACGCCTTGAATCACATGCCCTTAAACTCCTGCCCTAAAACTCATGCCCTGAAACTCATGCCCTGAAACTCATGCCCTGAATCTCATGCCCTGAATCTCGTGCCCTGAAACTCCTGCACTGAAACACCTGCCCTGAATCTCCTGCCCTGAAAATGAAGCCCTGAATCTCATGCCCTGAATCTCATGCCCTGAAACTCATGCCCTGAAACTCATGCCCTCAATCTCCTGTCCTGAAACTCATGCCCTGAATCTCATGCCCTGAATCTCATGCCCTGAAACTCCTGCACTGAAACACCTGCCCTGAATCTCCTGCCCTGAAAATCATGCCCTGAATCTCATGCCCTGAATCTCATGCTCTGAAACTGATGCCCTGAATCTCATGCCCTGAAACTCCTGCACTGAAACTCATGCCATGAATCTCATATCCTGAAACTCACGCCCTGAATCACATGCCCTGAAACTCCTGCCCTGAAACTCATGCCCTGAAACTCATGCCCTGAATTTCCTGTCCTGAAACTCATGCCCTGAATCTCATGCCCTGAATCTCATGCCCTGAAACTCCTGCACTGAAACACCTGCCCTGAATCTCCTGCCCTGAAAATCATGCCCTGAATCTCATGCCCTGAATTTCATGCTCTGAAACTCATGCCCTGAATCTCATGCCCTCAAGTTCCTGCACTGAAACTCATGCCCTGAATCTCATGACCTGAAACTCATGCCCTGAACCTCATGCCCTGAAACTCAAGCCCTGAATCTCATGCCCTGAAAATCCTGCACTGAAACTCATGTCATGAATCTCATATCCTGAAACTCACGCCCTGAATCACATGCCCTGAAACTCCTGCCCTGAAACTCATGCCCTGAAACTCATGCCCTGAATTTCCTGTCCTGAAACTCATGCCCTGAATCTCATGCCCTGAATCTCATGCCCTGAAACTCCTGCACTGAAACACCTGCTCTGAATCTCCTGCCCTGAAAATCATGCCCTGAATCTCAAGCCCTGAATCTCATGCTCTGAAACTCATGCCCTGAATCTCATGCCCTCAAGTTCCTGCACTGAAACTCATGCCCTGAATCTCATGACCTGAAACTCATGCCCTGAACCTCATGCCCTGAAACTCAAGCCCTGAATCTCATGCCCGGAATCTCATGCCCTAAATCACATACCCTGAAACTCCTGCCCTGAAACTCATGCACTCAAACTCATGCCCTGAATCACATGCCCTAAAACTCCTGCCCTGAAACTCATGCCCTGAAACTCATGCCCTGAACCTCATGCCCTGAAACTCAAGCCCTGAATCTCATGCCCTGAAACTCATGCTCTAAATCACATATCCTGAAACTACTGCCCTGAAACTCATGCACTGAAACTCATGCCCTGAATCACATGCCCTAAAATTCCTGCCCTGAATCATCTGCCCAGAAAACCATGCCCTGAATTACATGCCCTGAAATACCTGCCCTGAATCTCATGCCCTGAAACTCATGCCCTGAATCTCATGCCCTGAATCTCATGCCCTAAAACTCCTGCCCTGAATTATCTGCCCAGAAACTCATGCCCTGAATTACATGCCCTGAAATACCTGCTCTGAATCTCATGCCCTGAAACTCATGCCCTGAATCTCATGCCCTGAAACTCCTGCACTCAAACTCATGCCATGAATCTCATATCCTGAAACTCACGCCCTGAATTACATGCCCTGAAACCCCTGCCCTGAAACTCATGCCCTGAAACTCATGCCCTGAATCTCCTGTCCTAAAACTCATGCCCTGAATCTCATGCTCTGAATCTCATGCCCTGAAACTCCTGCACTGAAACACCTGCCCTGAATCTCCTGCCCTGAAAATCATACCCTGAATCTCATGCCCTGAATCTCATGCTCTGAAACTCATGCCCTAAATCACATACCCTGAAACTCCTGCCCTGAAACTCATGCACTCAAACTCGTGCCCTGAATCACATGCCCTAAAACTCCTGCCCTGAATCTCATGCCCTGAAACTCAAGCCCTGAATCTCATGCCCTGAAACTCATACCCTAAATCACATACCCTGAAACTACTGCCCTGAAACGCATGCACTGAAACTCATGCCCTGAATCACATGCCCTAAAATTCCTGCCCTGAATCATCTGCCCAGAAACTCATGTCCTGAATTACATGCCCTGAATCACATGCCCTAAAATTCCTGCCCTGAATCATCTGCCCAGAAACTCATGCCCTGAATTACATGCCCTGAAATACCTGCCCTGAATCTCATGCCCTGAAACCCATGCCCTGAATCTCATGCCCTGAATCTCATGCCCTGAAACTCCTGCACTGAAACACCAGCCCTGAATCTCCTGCCTTAAAAATCATGCCCTGAATCTCATGCCCTGAATCTCATGCTCTGAAACTCGTGCACTGAATCTCAAGCTCTCAAGCTCCTGCACTGAAACTCATGCCCTGAATCTCATGCCCTGAAACTCATGCCCTGAACCTCATTCCCTGAAACTCAAGCCCTGAATCTCATGCCCTGAAACTCATGCCCTGAAACTCATGCACTGAAACTCATGCCCTGAATCACATGCCCTAAAACTCATGCCCTGAATCATCTGCCCAGAAACTCATGCCCTGAATTACATGCCCTGAAATACCTGCCCTGAATCTCATGCCCTGAAACTCATGCCCTGAATCTCATGCCCTGAAACTCCTGCACTGAAACTCATGCCATGAATCTCATATCCTGAAACTCACGCCCTGAATTACATGCCCTGAAACTCCTGCCCTGAAACTCATGCCCTGAAACTCATGCCCTGAATCTCCTGTCCTAAAACTCATGCCCTGAATCTCATGTCCTGAATCTCATGCCCTGAAACTCCTGCACTGAAACACCTGCCCTGAATCTCCTGCCCTGAAACTCATGCCCTGAATCTCATGCCCTGAATCTCACGCTCTGAAACTCGTGCACTGAATCTCATGACCTCAAGTTACTGCACTGAAACTCATGCCCTGAATCTCATGTCCTGAAACTCCTGCACTGAAACACCTGCCCTGAATCTCCTGCCTTGGAAATCATGACCTGAATCTCATGCCCTGAATCTCATGCTCTGAAACTCGTGCACTGAATCTCATGCCCTCAAGTTCCTGCACTGAAACTCAAGCCCTGAATCTCATGCCCTGAAACTCATGCCCTGAACCTAATGCCCTGAAACTCAAGCCCTGAATCTCATGCCCTGAAACTCATGCCCTAAATCACATACCCTGAAACTCCTGCCCTGAATCATCTGCCCAGAAACTCATGCCCTGAATTACATGCCCTGAAATACCTGCCCTGAATCTCATGCCCTGAAACTCATGCCCTGAATCTCATGCCCAGAAACTCCTGCCCTCAAACTCATGCACTGAAACTCATGCCCTGAATCTCATGCCTTGAAACTCCTGCCCTCAAACTCATGCACTGAAACTCATGCCCTGAATCTCATGCCCTGAAACACCTGCACTGAAACTCATGCCATGAATCTCATATCCTGAAACTCACGCCTTGAATCACATGCCCTGAAACTCCTGCCCTGAAACTCATGCCCTGAAACTCATGCCCTGAAACTCATGCCCTGAATCTCATGCCCTGAATCTCGTGCCCTGAAACTCCTGCACTGAAACACCTGCCCTGAATCTCCTGCCCTGAAAATGAAGCCCTGAATCTCATGCCCTGAATCTCATGCCCTGAAACTCATGCCCTGAAACTCATGCCCTGAATCTCCTGTCCTGAAACTCATGCCCTGAATCTCATGCCCTGAATCTCATGCCCTGACACTCCTGCACTGAAACACCTGCCCTGAATCTCCTGCCCTGAAAATCATGCCCTGAATCTCATGCCCTGAATCTCATGCTCTGAAACTCATGCCCTGAATCTCAAGCCCTGAATCTCATGCCCTGAAACTCATGCCCTACATCACATACCCTGAAACTCCTGCCCTGAAACTCATGCACTGAAACTCATGCCCTGAATCACATGCCCTAAAACTCATGCCCTGAATCATCTGCCCAGTAACTCATGCCCTGAATTACATGCCCTGAAACACCTGCCCTGAATCTCATGCCCTGAAACTCATGCCCTTAATCTCATGGCCTGAAACTCCTGCCCTCAAACTCATGCACTGAAACTCATGCCCTGAATATCATGCCTTGAAACTCCTGCCCTCAAGATCATGCACTGAAACTCATGCCCTGAATCTCATGCCCTGAAACACCTGCACTGAAACTCATGCCATGAATCTCATATCCTGAAACTCACGCCTTGAATCACATGCCCTGAAACTCCTGCCCTGAAACTCATGCCCTGAAACTCATGCCCTGAATCTCATGCACTGAATCTCGTGCCCTGAAACTCCTGCACTGAAACACCTGCCCTGAATCTCCTGCCCTGAAAATGAAGCCCTGAATCTCATGCCCTGAATCTCAAGCCCTGAAACTCATGCCCTGAAACTCATGCCCTGAATCTCCTGTCCTGAAACTCATGCCCTGAATCTCATGCCCTGAATCTCATGCCCTGAAACTCCTGCACTGAAACACATGCCCTGAATCTCCTGCACTGAAAATCATGCCCTGAATATCATGCCCTGAATCTCATGCTCTGAAACTCATGCCCTGAATCTCATGCCCTGAATCTCCTGCACTGAAACTCATGCCATGAATCTCATATCCTGAAACTCATGCCCTGAATCTCATGCCCTGAATCTCATGCCCAGAAACTCCTGCACTGAAACACCTGCCCTGAATCTCCTGCCCTGAAAATCATGCCCTGAAACTCAAGCCCTGAATCTCCTGCCCTGAAACTCATGCACTGAAACTCATGCCCTGAATCACATGCCCTAAAACTCCTGCCCTGAATCATCTGCCCAGAAACTCATGCCCTGAATTACATGCCCTGAAATTCCTGCCCTGAATCTCATGCCCTGAAACTCATGCCCTGAATCTCATGCCCTGAAACTCATGCCCTTAATCTCATGGCCTGAAACTCCTGCCCTCAAACTCATGCACTGAAACTCATGCCCTGAATCTCATGCCTTGAAACTCCTGCCCTCAAGATCATGCACTGAAACTCATGCCCTGAATCTCATGCCCTGAAACACCTGCACTGAAACTCATGCCATGATTCTCATATCCTGAAACTCACGCCTTGAATCACATGCCCTGAAACTCCTGCCCTGAAACTCATGCCCTGAAACTCATGCCCTGAATCTCATGCACTGAATCTCGTGCCCTGAAACTCCTGCACTGAAACACCTGCCCTGAATCTCCTGCCCTGAAAATGAAGCCCTGAATCTCATGCCCTGAATCTCAAGCCCTGAAACTCATGCCCTGAATCATCTGCCCAGAAACTCATGCCCTGAATTACATGCCCTGAAATACCTGCCCTGAATCTCATGCCCTGAAACTCCTGCCCTGAAACTCATGCCCTGAACCTCATGCCCTGAAACCTAAGCCCTGAATCTCATGCCCTGAAACTCATGCCCTAAATCACATACCCTGAAACTCATGCACTGAATCTCATGCCCTGATCCACATGCCCTAAAACTAATGCCCTGAATCATCTGCCCAGAAACTCATGCCCTGAATTACATGCCCTGAAATACCTGCCCTGAATCTCATGCCCTGAAACTCATGCCCTGAATCTCATGCCCTGAAACTCCTGCCCTCAAACTCATGCACTGAAACTCATGCCCTGAATCTCATGCCTTGAAACTCCTGTCCTCAAATTCATGCACTGAAACTCATGCCCTGAATCTCATGCCCTGAAACACCTGCACTGAATCTCATGCCCTGAAACTCATGCCCTGAATCTCATGCCCTGAAACTCGTGCCCTGAAACTCCTGCACTGAAACACCTGCCCTGAATCTCCTGCCCTGAAAATGAAGCCCTGAATCTCATGCTCTAAAACTCGTGCACTGAATCTCATGCCCTCAATTAACTGCACTGAAACTCATGCCCTGAATCTCATGCCCTGAAACTCATGCCCTGAATCATCTGCCCAGAAACTCATGCCCTGAATTACATGCCCTGAAATACCTGCCCTGAATCTCATGCCCTGAAACTCCTGCCCTGAAACTCATGCACTGAAACTCATGCCCTGAATCACATGCCCTAAAACTCATGCCCTGAATCATCTGCCCAGAAACTCATGCCCTGAATTACATGCCCTGAAATACCTGCCCTGAATCTCATGCCCTGAAACTCATGCCCTGAATCTCATGCCCTGAAACTCCTGCACTGAAACTCATGCCCTGAATCTCTTGCCCTGAAACACCTGCACTGAAACTCATGCCATGAATCTCATATCCTGAAACTCACGCCTTGAATCACATGCCCTGAAACTCCTGCCCTGAAACTCATGCCCTGAAACTCATGCCCTGAAACTCATGCCCTGAATCTCATGCCCTGAATCTCGTGCCCTGAAACTCCTGCACTTAAACCCCTGCTCTGAATCTCCTGCCCTGAAAATGAAGCCCTGAATCTCATGCCCTGAATCTCATGCCCTGAAACTCATGCCCAGAAACTCATGCCCTGAATCTCCTGTCCTGAAACTCATGCCCTGAATCTCATGCCCTGAATCTCATGCCCTGAAAATCATGCCCTGAATCTCATGCCCTGAATCTCATGCTCTGAAGCTCATGCCCTGAATCTCATGACTTGAAACTCCTGCCCTCAAACTCATGCACTGAAACTCATGCCCTGAATCTCATGCCCTGAAACACCTGCACTGAAACTCATGCCATGAATCTCATATCCTGAAACTCACGCCCTGAATCACATGCCCTGAAACTCCTGCCCTGAAACTCATGCCCTGAAACTCATGCCCTGAATTTCCTGTCCTGAAACTCATGCCCTGAATCTCATGCCCTGAATCTCATGCCCTGAAACTCCTGCACTGAAACACCTGCCCTGAATCTCCTGCCCTGAAAATCATGCCCTGAATCTCATGCCCTGAATTTCATGCTCTGAAACTCATGCCCTGAATCTCATGCCCTCAAGTTCCTGCACTGAAACTCATGCCCTGAATCTCATGACCTGAAACTCATGCCCTGAACCTCATGCCCTGAAACTCAAGCCCTGAATCTCATGCCCTGAAAATCCTGCACTGAAACTCATGTCATGAATCTCATATCCTGAAACTCACGCCCTGAATCACATGCCCTGAAACTCCTGCCCTGAAACTCATGCCCTGAAACTCATGCCCTGAATTTCCTGTCCTGAAACTCATGCCCTGAATCTCATGCCCTGAATCTCATGCCCTGAAACTCCTGCACTGAAACACCTGCTCTGAATCTCCTGCCCTGAAAATCATGCCCTGAATCTCAAGCCCTGAATCTCATGCTCTGAAACTCATGCCCTGAATCTCATGCCCTCAAGTTCCTGCACTGAAACTCATGCCCTGAATCTCATGACCTGAAACTCATGCCCTGAACCTCATGCCCTGAAACTCAAGCCCTGAATCTCATGCCCGGAATCTCATGCCCTAAATCACATACCCTGAAACTCCTGCCCTGAAACTCATGCACTCAAACTCATGCCCTGAATCACATGCCCTAAAACTCCTGCCCTGAAACTCATGCCCTGAAACTCATGCCCTGAACCTCATGCCCTGAAACTCAAGCCCTGAATCTCATGCCCTGAAACTCATGCTCTAAATCACATATCCTGAAACTACTGCCCTGAAACTCATGCACTGAAACTCATGCCCTGAATCACATGCCCTAAAATTCCTGCCCTGAATCATCTGCCCAGAAAACCATGCCCTGAATTACATGCCCTGAAATACCTGCCCTGAATCTCATGCCCTGAAACTCATGCCCTGAATCTCATGCCCTGAATCTCATGCCCTAAAACTCCTGCCCTGAATTATCTGCCCAGAAACTCATGCCCTGAATTACATGCCCTGAAATACCTGCTCTGAATCTCATGCCCTGAAACTCATGCCCTGAATCTCATGCCCTGAAACTCCTGCACTCAAACTCATGCCATGAATCTCTATCCTGAACTCACGCCCTGATTACATGCCTGAAACCCTGCCCTGAACTATGCCTGAAACTCATGCCTGAATCTCCTGCCTAACTCATGCCCTGAATCTCATGTCTGAATCTCATGCCTGAAACTCCTGCACTGAAATCACCTGCCCCTGAAACTCCTGCCCTGAAAATCCATCCCTGAAATCATACCCTGAATCTCAATGCTCTCTGAAACTGATGCCCTAAATCACTGTCCTATGCTCTCTTGTAACTGCATGCACTCAAACTCGTGCCCTGAATCACATGCCCTAAAACTCCTGCCCTGAATCTCATGCCCTGAAACTCAAGCCCTGAATCTCATGCCCTGAAACTCATACCCTAAATCACATACCCTGAAACTACTGCCCTGAAACGCATGCACTGAAACTCATGCCTGAATCACATGCCCTAAAATTCCTGCCCTGAATCATCTTGCCCAGAAACTCATGTCCTGAATTACATGCCTGAATCACATGCCCTAAAATTACTGCCCTGAATCATCTGCCCAGAAACTCATGCCCTGAATTACATGCCTGAAATACCTGCCCTGAATCTCATGACCTGAAAACCCATGCCCTGAATCTCATGCCCTGAATCTCAGCCTGAACTCCTGCACTGAAACACAGCCTGAATCTCCTGCCTTAAAAATCATGCCCTGAATCTCATGCCTGAATCTCATGCTCTGAAACTCGTGCACTGAATCTCAAGCTCTCAAGCTCTGCTGAAACTCATGCCCTGAATCTCATGCCTGAAACTCATGCCATGAACCTCATTCCCTGAAACTCAAGCCCTGAATCTCATGCCCTGAAACCTCTATGCCCTGAAACTCATGCACTGATCACATGCACATGCCCTGAATCATTGCCCAGAAACTCATGCCCTGAATTACATGCCCTGAAATACCTGCCCTGAATCTCATGCCTGAAACTCATGCCTGAATCTCATGCCTGAAACTCCTGAAACTCATGCCATGAATCTCATATCCTGAAACTCACGCCCTGAAATTACATGCCCTGAAACTCCTGCCCTGAACTCATGCCCTGAAACTCATGCCCTGAATCTCCTGTCCTAAAACTCATGCCCTGAATCTCATGTCCTGAATCTCATGCCCTGAAACTCCTGCACTGAAACACCTGCCCTGAATCTCCTGCCCTGAAACTCATGCCTGAATCTCATGCCCTGAATCTCACGCTCTGAAACTCGTGCACTGAATCTCATGACCTCAAGTTACTGCACTGAAACTCATGCCCTGAATCTCATGTCCTGAAACTCCTGCACTGAAACACCTGCCCTGAATCTCCTGCCTTGGAAATCATGACCTGAATCTCATGCCCTGAATCTCATGCTCTGAAACTCGTGCACTGAATCTCATGCCCTCAAGTTCCTGCACTGAAACTCAAGCCCTGAATCTCATGCCTGAAACTCATGCCCTGAACCTAATGCCCTGAAACTCAAGCCCTGAATCTCATGCCCTGAAACTCATGCCTAAATCACATACCCTGAAACTCCTGCCTGAAATCATCTGCCCAGAAACTCATGCCCTGAATTACATGCCCTGAAATACCTGCCCTGAATCTCATGCCCTGAAATCATGCCCTGAATCTCATGCCCAGAAACTCCTGCCCTCAAACTCATGCACTGAAACTCATGCCCTGAATCTCATGCTTGAAACTCCTGCCCTCAAACTCATGCACTGAAACTCATGCCCTGAATCTCATGCCCTGAAACACCTGCACTGAAACTCATGCCATGAATCTCATATCCTGAACTCACGCCTTGAATCACATGCCCTGAAACTCCTGCCCTGAAACTCATGCCCTGAAACTCATGCCCTGAAACTCATGCCCTGAATCTCATGCCCTGAATCTCGTGCCTGGAAACTCCTGCACTGAAACACCTGCCCTGAATCTCCTGCCCTGAAAATGAAGCCCTGAATCTCATGCCCTGAATCTCATGCCCTGAAACTCATGCCCTGAAACTCATGCCCTGAAGCTCCTGTCCTGAAACTCATGCCCTGAATCTCATGCCCTGAATCTCATGCCCTGACACTCCTGCACTGAAACACCTGCCCTGAATCTCCTGCCCTGAAAATCATGCCCTGAATCTCATGCCCTGAATTCATGCTCTGAAACTCATGCCCTGAATCTCAAGCCCTGAATCTCATGCCCTGAAACTCATGCCCTACATCACATACCCTGAAACTCCTGCCCTGAAACTCATGCACTGAAACTCATGCCCTGAATCACATGCCCTAAAACTCATGCCCTGAATCATCTGCCCAGTAACTCATGCCCTGAATTACATGCCCTGAAACACCTGCCCTGAATCTCATGCCCTGAAACTCATGCCTTAATCTCATGGCCTGAAACTCCTGCCCTCAAACTCATGCACTGAAACTCATGCCCTGAATATCATGCCTTGAAAACTCCTGCCCTCAAGATCATGCACTGAAACTCATGCCCTGAATCTCATGCCCTGAAACACCTGCACTGAAACTCATGCCATGAATCTCATATCCTGAAACTCACGCCTTGAATCACATGCCCTGAAACTCCTGCCTGAAACCTCATGCCTGAAACTCATGCCCTGAATCTCATGCACTGAATCTCGTGCCCTGAAACTCCTGCACTGAAACACCTGCCCTGAATCTCCTGCCCTGAAAATGAAGCCCTGAATCTCATGCCCTGAATCTCAAGCCCTGAAACTCATGCCTGAAACTCATGCCCTGAATCTCCTGTCCTGAAACTCATGCCCTGAATCTCATGCCCTGAATCTCATGCCCTGAAACTCCTGCACTGAAACACATGCCCTGAATCTCCTGCACTGAAAATCATGCCCTGAATATCATGCCTGAATCTCATGCTCTGAAACTCATGCCCTGAATCTCATGCCCTGAATCTCCTGCACTGAAACTCATGCCATGAATCTCATATCCTGAAACTCATGCCCTGAATCTCATGCCCTGAATCTCATGCCCAGAAACTCCTGCACTGAAACACCTGCCCTGAATCTCCTGCCCTGAAAATCATGCCCTGAAACTCAAGCCCTGAATCTCCTGCCCTGAAACTCATGCACTGAAACTCATGCCTGAATCACATGCCCTAAACTCCTGCCCTGAATCATCTGCCCAGAAACTCATGCCCTGAATTACATGCCCTGAAATTCCTGCCCTGAATCTCATGCCCTGAAACTCATGCCCTGAATCTCATGCCCTGAAACTCATGCCTTAATCTCATGGCCTGAAACTCCTGCCCTCAAACTCATGCACTGAAACTCATGCCCTGAATCTCATGCCTTGAAACTCCTGCCCTCAAGATCATGCACTGAAACTCATGCCCTGAATCTCATGCCTGAAACACCTGCACTGAAACTCATGCCATGATTCTCATATCCTGAAACTCACGCCTTGAATCACATGCCCTGAAACTCCTGCCCTGAAACTCATGCCCTGAAACTCATGCCCTGAATCTCATGCACTGAATCTCGTGCCCTGAAACTCCTGCACTGAAACACCTGCCCTGAATCTCCTGCCCTGAAAATGAAGCCCTGAATCTCATGCCCTGAATCTCAAGCCCTGAAACTCATGCCCTGAATCATCTGCCAGAAACTCATGCCCTGAATTACATGCCCTGAAATACCTGCCCTGAATCTCATGCCCTGAACTCTGCCCTGAAACTCATGCACTGAAACTCATGCCCTGAATCACATGCCCTGAAACTCATGCCCTGAATTACATGCCCTGAAATACCTGCCCTGAATCTCATGCCCTGAAACTCCTGCCCTGAAACTCATGCACTGAAACACATGCCCTGAATCACATGCCCTAAAACTCATGCCCTGATTCATCTGCCCAGAAACTCATGCCCTGAATTACATGCCCTGAAATACCTGCCCTGAATCTCATGCCCTGAAACTCATGCCCTGAATCTCATGCCCTGAAAACTCTGCACTGAAACTCATGCCCTGAATCTCTTGCCCTGAAACACCTGCACTGAAACTCATGCCATGAATCTCATATCCTGAAACTCACGCCTTGAATCACATGCCCTGAAACTCCTCCCTGAAACTCATGCCTGAAACTCATGCCCTGAACTCATGCCCTGAATCTCATGCCCTGAATCTCGTGCCCTGAAACTCCTGCACTTAAACCCTGCTCTGAATCTCCTGCCCTGAAAATGAAGCCCTGAATCTCATGCCCTGAATCTCATGCCCTGAAACTCATGCCCAGAAACTCATGCCCTGAATCTCCTGTCTGAAACTCATGCCTGAATCTCATGCCCTGAATCTCATGCCCTGAAAATCATGCCCTGAATCTCATGCCCTGAATCTCATGCTCTGAAGCTCATGCCCTGAATCTCATGCCTTGAAACTCCTGCCCTCAAACTCATGCACTGAAACTCATGCCCTGAATCTCATGCCCTGAAACACCTGCACTGAAACTCATGCCATGAATCTCATATCCTGAAACTCACGCCCTTGAATCACATGCCCTTAAACTCCTGCCCTAAAACTCATGCCCTGAAACTCATGCCTGAAACTCATGCCCTGAATCTCATGCCCTGAATCTCGTGCCCTGAAACTCCTGCACTGAAACACCTGCCCTGAATCTCCTGCCCTGAAAATGAGCCCTGAATCTCATGCCCTGAATCTCATGCCCTGAAACTCATGCCCTGAAACTCATGCCTCAATCTCCTGTCCTGAAACTCATGCCCTGAATCTCATGCCCTGAATCTCATGCCTGAAACTCCTGCACTGAAACACCTGCCCTGAATCTCCTGCCCTGAAAATCATGCCCTGAATCTCATGCCCTGAATCTCATGCTCTGAAACTGATGCCCTGAATCTCATGCCCTGAAACTCCTGCACTGAAACTCATGCCATGAATCTCATATCCTGAAACTCACGCCCTGAATCACATGCCCTGAAACTCCTGCCCTGAAACTCATGCCCTGAAACTCATGCCCTGAATTTCCTGTCCTGAACTCATGCCCTGAATCTCATGCCCTAATCTCATGCCCTGAAACTCCTGCACTGAAACACCTGCCCTGAATCTCCTGCCCTGAAAATCATGCCCTGAATCTCATGCCCTGAATTTCATGCTCTGAACTCATGCCCTAAATCTCATGCCCTCAAGTTCCTGCACTGAAACTCATGCCCTGAATCTCATGACCTGAAACTCATGCCCTGAACCTCATGCCC
>NW_027275995.1:0-46560 GCF_030028105.1 Mobula birostris | reverse complement strand
GAGAGAGCAGGTGAACGGGCAGGGAGCCCTGACTGGAGGTGAGGGAGCAGGTGAACAGGCAGGGAGCACGGACGGGAGGTGAGGGAGCCGGTGAGCGGGCAGGGAGCCCTGACTGGTGGTAAGGGAGATGGTGAACGGGCAGGGAGCCCTGACTGGGGGCGAGGGAGCAGGGAAACGGGCAGGGAGACCTGACTGGGGGTGAGGGACCAGGTGAGCGGGCAGGGAGCGCTGACAGGGGGTGAGGGTGCAGGTTAACGGGCAGGGAGCCCTGACTGGAGGTGAGGGAGCAGGTGAACGGACAGGGAGCCCTGACTGGAGGTGAGGCAGCAGGTGAACAGGCAGGGAGACCTGACTGGAGGTGAGGGAGACGGTGAACGGTCAGGGAGCCCTGACTGGCGGTGAGGAGGCAGGTGAACGGGCTGGGAGCCCTGACTTGAGGTGATGGAGCAGCTGAACGGGCAGTGAGCACTGACTGGATGTGAGGGAGCAGGTGAACGGGCAAGGAGACCTGACTGGAGGTGACGGAGCAGGTGAACGGGCAGGGAGCCCTAACTGGAGGTGAGGGATCAGGTGAACGAGTAGGGAGCCCTGACTGGAGATCAGGGAGCAGGTGAACGGGCAACGAGCCCTGACTGGGGGTGAAGGAGAAGGTGAACAGGCAGGGAGCCCTGATTGGAGGTGAGAGAGCAGGTGAATGGACAGGGAGCCCTGACTGGAGGTGAGGGAGCAGGTGAACAGGCAGGGAGCCCTGACTGGGTGTGAGTGAGCATGTGAATGGAGAGGGAGCCCTGACTAGGGGTGAGGGAGCAGGTGAACGGGCAGGGAGCCCTGACTGGGGGTGAGGGAGCAGGTGAACGTGCAGGGAGCTCTGACTAGGGGTGAGGGAGCAGGTGAATGGGCAGGGAGCGCTAAATGGAGGTGAGGGAGCAGGTGAACACGCAGGGAGCACTGCCGGGAGGTGAGGGAGCAGGTGATCAGGCAGGGAGCCCTGACTGGGTGTGAGGGAGAAGGTGAACGGGCAGGGAGCCCTGACTGGGTGTGAGGGAGCAGGTGAACGGGCAGGGAGCCCTGACTGGAGGTGAGCGAGCAGGTGAACGGGCAGGCAGCCCTGACTGGGGGTGAGGGAGCAGATGAACGAGCAGGCAGCCCTGACTGGGTGTGAGGAAACAGGTGAACAGGCAGGGAGCTCTGACTGGGGTTGAGGGAGCAGGTGAATAGACAGGGAGCCCTGACGGGAGGTGAGGGAGCAGGTGAACGGGCAGGGAGCCCTGACTGGGGCTGAGGGAGTAGGTGAACGGGCAACGAGCCCTGACTGGGGGTGAGGGAGCAGGTGAAAGGGCAGCGAGCCCTGACTGGATGTGAGGGAGCAGGTTAACGGGCCGGGAGCCTTGACTGGAGGTGAAGGAGTAGGTGAACGGGCAGGGAGCCCTGATTGGAGGTGAGGGAGCAGGTGAACGGGCAGGGGGCCCTGACTGGGGGTGAGGGAGCAGGTAAACGGGCAGGGTGTCCTGACTGGGGTTGAGGGAGCAAGTGAACGGACAGTGGGCCCTGACTGGGGTTGAGGGAGTAGGTGAACGGGCAGCGAGCCCTGACTGGAGGTGAGGGAGCAGGTTAACGGGCAGGGAGCCTTGACTGGAGGTGAAGGAGTAGGTGAACGGGCAGGGAGCCCTGACTGGATGTGAGGGAGCAGGTGAACGGGCAGGGAGCCCTGACTGCATACGAGGGAGCAGGTGAGCGGGCAGGGAGCCCTAACTGTCGGTGAGGGGGCAGGTGAACGGGCAGGGAGCCCTGACTGGAGGTGAGGGATCAGCTGAACGGGCAGGGAGCCCGGACTGGAGGTGAGGGAGCAGGTGGACAGGCAAGGAGTCCTGACTGGATGTGAGGGGGCAGGTGAACGGGCAGGGAGCCCTTACTGGATGTGAGCGAGCAGGTGAACGGGCAGGGAGCCCTTACTGGATGTGAGCGAGCAGGTGAACGGGCAGGGTGTCCTGAATGGAGGTGAGGGAGCAGGTGAATAGTTAGGGAGCCCTGACTGGAGGTGAGGGAGACGGTGAATGGGCAGGGAGCCTGACTGGAGGTGATTGATCAGGTGAATGGGCAGGGAGCCCTGACTGGGGGTGAGGAAGCAGGTGAACGGGCAGGGAGCCCTGACTGCATGCGAGGGAGCAGGTGAGCGGGCAGGGAGGCCTAACTGGCGGTGAGGGAGCAGGTGAACGGGCAGGGAGCCCTGACTGGAGGTGAGGGATCAGCTGAACGGGCAGGGAGCCCGGACTGGAGGTGAGGGAGCAGGTGAACAGGCAAGGAGCCCTGACTGGATGTGAGGGTGCAGGTGAACGGGCAGGGAGCGGTAACTGGAGGTGAGGGAGCAGATGAACAGGCAGGGAGACCTGACTGGGGGTGAGGGTGCAGGTGAAAGGGCAGGGAGCCCTGACTGGAGGTGATGGAGCAGGTGAACGGGCAGGGAGCCTTACTGGATGTGAGGGAGCAGGTGAATGGGCAGGGTGTCCTGAATGGAGGTGAGGGAGCAGGTGAACGGGCTTCGAGCCCTGACTGGGGGTGAAGGAGCAGGTGAACGGGCAGGGAGCCCTGATTGGAGGTGAGGGAGACTGTGAACGGGCAGGGAGCCTGACTGGAGGTGAGGGATCAGGTGAATGGGCAAAGAGCCCTAATGGAGGTGACAGAGCAGGTGAACGTGCAGGGAGCCCTGACTTGGGGTGAGGGAGCAGGTGAACGGGCAGGGAGCACTAACTGGAGGTGAGGGAGCAGGTGAACGGGCAGGGAGCCCTGACGGGAGGTGAGGGAGCAGGTGAACAGGCAGCGAGCCCTGACTGGGAGTGAGGGAGTAGGTGAACGGTCATCGAGCCCTGACTGGGGGTCAGGGGGCTGGTGAACGGGCAGCGAGCCCTGACTGGAGGTGAGGTAGCAGGGGAACGGGCAGGGAGCTCTGACTGGAGGTGAGGGATCAGGTGAACCGGCAGGGATTCCTGATTGGGGGTGAGGGAGCAGATGAACGGGCAGGTAGCCCTGACTGGGGGTGAGGAAGCAGGTGAACGGGCAGAGAGCCCTGACTGGGGGCGAGGAAGCAGGTGAACGGGCAGGGAGACCTGACTAGAAGTGAGCAAGCAGGTGAAGGAGCAGGGAGCCCTAAATGGCGGTGAGGGAGCAGGTGAACGGGCAGGAAGCCCTGACTGGAGGTGAGGGATCAGCTGAACGTGCAGGGAGCGCTAACTGGAGGAGAGTGTGTAGGTGAACAGACAGGGAGCCCTGACTGGGGGTGAGGAAGCAGGTGAACGGGCAGGGAGCCCTGACTGGATGTGAGGGAGCAGGTGAACAGGCAGGGTGTCCTGAATGGAGGTGAGGGAGCAGGTGAACAGGCAGGGAGCCCTGACTGGAGGTGAGGGAGACAGTGAACGGGCAGGGAGCCCTGACTGGAGGTGAGCGAGCAGGTGAACGGGCAGTGAGGCCTAACTGGGGGTGTAAGAGCAGGTGAACGGGCAGGGAGCCCTGACTGGGGGTGAGGGAGCAGATGAACGAGCAGGCAGCCCTGACTGGGTGTGAGGGAGCAGGTGAACGGGCAGCGTGCCCTGACTGGATGTAAGGGAGCAGGTGAACGGGCAGGGAGCCCTGACTGCATGCGAGGGAGCAGGTGAGCGGGCAGGGAGGCCTAACTGGCGGTGAGCGAGCAGGTGAACGGGCAGGGAGCCCTGACTGGGGGTGAGGGAGCAGATGAACGAGCAGGCAGCCCTGACTGGGTGTGAGGGAGCAGGTGAACGGGCAGCGTGCCCTGACTGGATGTAAGGGAGCAGGTGAACGGGCAGGGAGCCCTGACTGCATGCGAGGGAGCAGGTGAGCGGGCAGGGAGGCCTAACTGGCGGTGAGGGAGCAGGTGAACGGGCAGGGAGCCCTGACTGGAGGTGAGGGATCAGCTGAACGGGCAGGGAGCCCGGACTGGAGGTGAGGGAGCAGGTGAACAGGCAAGGAGCCCTGACTGGATGTGAGGGTGCAGGTGAACGGGCAGGGAGCGGTAACTGGAGGTGAGGGAGCAGATGAACAGGCAGGGAGACCTGACTGGGGGTGAGGGTGCAGGTGAAAGGGCAGGGAGCCCTGACTGGAGGTGATGGAGCAGGTGAACGGGCAGGGACCCTTACTGGATGTGAGGGAGCAGGTGAATGGGCAGGGAGCGCTAAATGGAGGTGAGGGAGCATGTGAACACGCAGGGAGCACTGCCGGGAGGTGAGGGAGCAGGTGATCAGGCAGGGAGCCCTGACTGGGTGTGAGGGAGCAGGTGATCAGGCAGGGATTCCTGACTGGGTGTAAGGGTGCAGATGAAACGGCAGGGAGCCCTGACTAGAGGAGAGGGAGCAGGTGAACGGGCAGGGAGCTCTGACTGGAGGTGAGGGAGCAGGTGAACGGGCAGGGAGCCCTGACTGGGGGTGAGGGAGCAGATGAACGGGCAGGTAGCCCTGACTGGGGGTGAGGGAGCAGGTGAGCGGGTCTGAGCCCTGACTGGGGGCGAGGGAGCAGGTGAGCGGGTGGGAGCCCTGACTGGGGGTGAGGGAGCAGGTGAACAGGCAATGAGCCCTGACTGGGGGCAAGGGAGCAGCTGAACGGGCAGGGAGACCTGACTGGACGTGAGGGACCAGGTAAACGGGCAGGGAGCCCTGACTGAGGGTGAGGGAGCAGGAGAACGGGCAGGGAGCCCTGACTGGGGGTGAGGGAAGAGGGGACCGGGCAGGGAGACCTGACTGGGGGTGAGGGTGCAGGTGAACAGGCAGGGAGCCCTGACTGGAGTGGAGGATCTGGTGAACGGACAGGGAACTGCTGACTGGAGGTGAGGGAGCAGGTGAACAGGCAGGGAGCCCTGACTAGAAGTGAGCAAGCAGGTGAAGGAGCAGGGAGCCCTGACTGGTGGTGAGGAAGCAGGTGAACGGGCAGAGAGCCCTGACTGGGGGTGATTGAGCAGCTGAACGGGCAGTGAGCACTGATTGGTTGTGAGGGAGCAGGTGAACGGGCAGGGAACTCAGACTGGGGGTAAGGGAGCAGGTGAACGGGCAGGGAGACCTGACTGGGCGTGAGGGACCAGGTGAACGGGCAGTGAGCCCTGACTGGGGGTGAGGGAGCAGGAGAACGGGCAGGGAGCCCTGACTGGGGGTGAGGGAAGAGGGGACCGGGCAGGGAGCCCTGACTGGAGTGGAGGGAGCCGGTGAACGGACAGGGAACTGCTGACTGGAGGTGAGGGAGCAGGTGAACCGACAGGGAGACCTGACTGGGGGTGAGTGAGCCTGTGAATAGAGAGGGAACCCTGACTGGGGGTGAGGGAGCAGGTGAACGGGCAGGGAGCCTTGACTTGGGGTGAGGGAGCAGGTGAACATGCAGGGAGCCCTGACTGGAGGTGAGGAAGCAGGTGAACGGGCAGGGAGACCTGACTGGGGGTGAGTGAGCATGTGAATGGAGAGGGAGCCCTGACTGGGGGTGAGGGAGCAGGTGAACGGGCAGCGAGCCTTGACTGGAGGTGAGGGAGCAGGTGAACGGGCAGGGAGCCCTGACTGGGGGTGAGGGAGCAGGTGAACGTGCAGGGAGACCTGACGAGGGGTGAGGGAGCAGGTGAATGGGCAGGGAGCGCTAAATGGAGGTGAGGGAGCAGGTGAACACGCAGGGAGCACTGACGGGAGGTGAGGGAGCAGGTGATCAGGCAGGGAGCCCTGACGTGGGGTGAGGGAGCAGGTGAACCGGCAGGGAGACCTGACTGGGGGTGAGTGAGCATGTGAATAGAGAGGGAACCCTGACTGGGGGTGAGGGAGCAGGTGAGCGGGCAGGGAGCCCTGACTGGTGGTAAGGGAGATGGTGAACGGGCAGGGAGCCCTGACTGGGGGCGAGGGAGCAGGGAAACGGGAAGGGAGACCTGACTGGGGGTGAGGGACGAGGTGAGCGGGCAGGGAGCGCTGACAGGGGGTGAGGGTGCAGGTTAACGGGCAGGGAGCCCTGACTGGAGGTGAGGGAGCAGGTGAACGGACAGGGAGCCCTGACTGGAGGTGAGGCCGCAGGTGAACAGGCAGGGAGACCTGACTGGAGGTGAGGGAGACAGTGAACAGTCAGGGAGCCCTGACTGGCGGTGAGGAGGCAGGTGAACGGGCAGGGAGCCCTGACTTGAGGTGATGGAGCAGCTGAACGGGCAGTGAGCACTGACTGGATGTGAGGGAGCAGGTGAACGGGCAGGGAGACCTGACTGGAGGTGACGGAGCAGTTCAACGGGCAGGGAGCCCTAACTGGAGGTGAGGGATCAGGTGAATGAGTAGGGAGCCCTGACTGGAGATCAGGGAGCAGGTGAACGGGCAACGAGCCCTGACTGGGGGTGAAGGAGAAGGTGAACAGGCAGGGAGCCCTGATTGGAGGTGAGAGAGCAGGTGAACGGGCAGGGAGCCCTGACTGGAGGTGAGGGAGCAGGTGAACAGGCAGGGAGCACGGACGGGAGGTGAGGGAGCCGGTGAGCGGGCAGGGAGCCCTGACTGGTGGTAAGGGAGATGGTGAACGGGCAGGGAGCCCTGACTGGGGGCGAGGGAGCAGGGAAACGGGCAGGGAGACCTGACTGGGGGTGAGGGACCAGGTGAGCGGGCAGGGAGCGCTGACAGGGGGTGAGGGTGCAGGTTAACGGGCAGGGAGCCCTGACTGGAGGTGAGGGAGCAGGTGAACGGACAGGGAGCCCTGACTGGAGGTGAGGCAGCAGGTGAACAGGCAGGGAGACCTGACTGGAGGTGAGGGAGACGGTGAACGGTCAGGGAGTCCTGACTGGCGGTGAGGAGGCAGGTGAACGGGCTGGGAGCCCTGACTTGAGGTGATGGAGCAGCTGAACGGGCAGTGAGCACTGACTGGATGTGAGGGAGCAGGTGAACGGGCAGGGAGACCTGACTGGAGGTGACGGAGCAGGTGAACGGGCAGGGAGCCCTAACTGGAGGTGAGGGATCAGGTGAACGAGTAGGGAGCCCTGACTGGAGATCAGGGAGCAGGTGAACGGGCAACGAGCCCTGACTGGGGGTGAAGGAGAAGGTGAACAGGCAGGGAGCCCTGATTGGAGGTGAGAGAGCAGGTGAATGGACAGGGAGCCCTGACTGGAGGTGAGGGAGCAGGTGAACAGGCAGGGAGCCCTGACTGGAGGTGAGGAAGCAGGTGAACGGGCAGGGAGACCTGACTGGGTGTGAGTGAGCATGTGAATGGAGAGGGAGCCCTGACTAGGGGTGAGGGAGCAGGTGAACGGGCAGGGAGCCCTGACTGGGGGTGAGGGAGCAGGTGAACGTGCAGGGAGCTCTGACTAGGGGTGAGGGAGCAGGTGAATGGGCAGTGAGCGCTAAATGGAGGTGAGGGAGCAGGTGAACACGCAGGGAGCACTGCCGGGAGGTGAGGGAGCAGGTGATCAGGCAGGGAGCCCTGACTGGGTGTGAGGGAGAAGGTGAACGGGCAGGGAGCCCTGACTGGGTGTGAGGGAGCAGGTGAACGGGCAGGGAGCCCTGACTGGAGGTGAGGGATCAGGTGAACGGGCAGGGAGCCCTGACTGGAGGTGAGCGAGCAGGTGAACGGGCAGGCAGCCCTGACTGGGGGTGAGGGAGCAGATGAACGAGCAGGCAGCCCTGACTGGGTGTGAGGAAACAGGTGAACAGGCAGGGAGCTCTGACTGGGGTTGAGGGAGCAGGTGAATAGACAGGGAGCCCTGACGGGAGGTGAGGGAGCAGGTGAACGGGCAGGGAGCCCTGACTGGGGGTGAGGGAGTAGGTGAACGGGCAACGAGCCCTGACTGGGGGTGAGGGAGCAGGTGAAAGGGCAGCGAGCCCTGACTGGATGTGAGGGAGCAGGTTAACGGGCCGGGAGCCTTGACTGGAGGTGAAGGAGTAGGTGAACGGGCAGGGAGCCCTGATTGGAGGTGAGGGAGCAGGTGAACGGGCAGGGGGCCCTGACTGGGGGTGAGGGAGCAGGTAAACGGGCAGGGTGTCCTGACTGGGGTTGAGGGAGCAAGTGAACGGACAGTGGGCCCTGACTGGGGTTGAGGGAGTAGGTGAACGGGCAGCGAGCCCTGACTGGAGGTGAGGGAGCAGGTTAACGGGCAGGGAGCCTTGACTGGAGGTGAAGGAGTAGGTGAACGGGCAGGGAGCCCTGACTGGATGTGAGGGAGCAGGTGAACGGGCAGGGAGCCCTGACTGCATACGAGGGAGCAGGTGAGCGGGCAGGGAGCCCTAACTGTCGGTGAGGGGGCAGGTGAACGGGCAGGGAGCCCTGACTGGAGGTGAGGGATCAGCTGAACGGGCAGGGAGCCCGGACTGGAGGTGAGGGAACAGGTGGACAGGCAAGGAGTCCTGACTGGATGTGAGGGGGCAGGTGAACGGGCAGGGAACCCTGACTGGGGGTGAGGGTGCAGGTGAACGGGCAGGGAGCCCTTACTGGATGTGAGCGAGCAGTTGAACGGGCAGGGTGTCCTGAATGGAGGTGAGGGAGCAGGTGAATAGTTAGGGAGCCCTGACTGGAGGTGAGGGAGACGGTGAATGGGCAGGGAGCCTGACTGGAGGTGATTGATCAGGTGAATGGGCAGGGAGCCCTGACTGGGGGTGAGGAAGCAGGTGAACGGGCAGGGAGCCCTGACTGCATGCGAGGGAGCAGGTGAGCGGGCAGGGAGGCCTAACTGGCGGTGAGGGAGCAGGTGAACGGGCAGGGAGCCCTGACTGGAGGTGAGGGATCAGCTGAACGGGCAGGGAGCCCGGACTGGAGGTGAGGGAGCAGGTGAACAGGCAAGGAGCCCTGACTGGATGTGAGGGTGCAGGTGAACGGGCAGGGAGCGGTAACTGGAGGTGAGGGAGCAGATGAACAGGCAGGGAGACCTGACTGGAGGTGATGGAGCAGGTGAACGGGCAGGGAGCCTTACTGGATGTGAGGGAGCAGGTGAATGGGCAGGGTGTCCTGAATGGAGGTGAGGGAGCAGGTGAACGGGCTTCGAGCCCTGACTGGGGGTGAAGGAGCAGGTGAACGGGCAGGGAGCCCTGATTGGAGGTGAGGGAGACTGTGAACGGGCAGGGAGCCTGACTGGAGGTGAGGGATCAGGTGAATGGGCAAAGAGCCCTAATGGAGGTGACAGAGCAAGTGAACGTGCAGGGAGCCCTGACTTGGGGTGAGGGAGCAGGTGAACGGGCAGGGAGCACTAACTGGAGGTGAGGGAGCAGGTGAACGGGCAGGGAGCCCTGACGGGAGGTGAGGGAGCAGGTGAACAGGCAGCGAGCCCTGACTGGGAGTGAGGGAGTAGGTGAACGGTCAGCGAGCCCTGACTGGGGGTCAGGGGGCTGGTGAACGGGCAGCGAGCCCTGACTGGAGGTGAGGTAGCAGGGGAACGGGCAGGGAGCTCTGACTGGAGGTGAGGGATCAGGTGAACCGGCAGGGATTCCTGACTGGGGGTGAGGGAGCAGATGAACGGGCAGGTAGCCCTGACTGGGGGTGAGGAAGCAGGTGAATGGGCAGAGAGCCCTGACTGGGGGCGAGGAAGCAGGTGAACGGGCAGGGAGACCTGACTAGAAGTGAGCAAGCAGGTGAAGGAGCAGGGAGCCCTAAATGGCGGTGAGGGAGCAGGTGAACGGGCAGGAAGCCCTGACTGGAGGTGAGGGATCAGCTGAACGGGCAGGGAGCGCTAACTGGAGGAGAGTGTGTAGGTGAACAGACAGGGAGCCCTGACTGGGGGTGAGGAAGCAGGTGAACGGGCAGGGAGCCCTGACTGGATGTGAGGGAGCAGGTGAACAGGCAGGGTGTCCTGAATGGAGGTGAGGGAGCAGGTGAACAGGCAGGGAGCCCTGACTGGAGGTGAGGGAGACAGTGAACGGGCAGGGAGCCCTGACTGGAGGTGAGCGAGCAGGTGAACGGGCAGTGAGGCCTAACTGGGGGTGTAAGAGCAGGTGAACGGGCAGGGAGCCCTGACTAGGGGTGAGGGAGCAGATGAATGAGCAGGCAGCCCTGACTGGGTGTGAGGGAGCAGGTGAACGGGCAGCATGCCCTGACTGGATGTAAGGGAGCAGGTGAACGGGCAGGGAGCCCTGACTGCATGCGAGGGAGCAGGTGAGCGGGCAGGGAGGCCTAACTGGCGGTGAGCGAGCAGGTGAACGGGCAGGGAGCCCTGACTGGGGGTGAGGGAGCAGATGAACGAGCAGGCAGCCCTGACTGGGTGTGAGGGAGCAGGTGAACGGGCAGCGTGCCCTGACTGGATGTAAGGGAGCAGGTGAACGGGCAGGGAGCCCTGACTGCATGCGAGGGAGCAGGTGAGCGGGCAGGGAGGCCTAACTGGCGGTGAGGGAGCAGGTGAACGGGCAGGGAGCCCTGACTGGAGGTGAGGGATCAGCTGAACGGGCAGGGAGCCCGGACTGGAGGTGAGGGAGCAGGTGAACAGGCAAGGAGCCCTGACTGGATGTGAGGGTGCAGGTGAACGGGCAGGGAGCGGTAACTGGAGGTGAGGGAGCAGATGAACAGGCAGGGAGACCTGACTGGGGGTGAGGGTGCAGGTGAAAGGGCAGGGAGCCCTGACTGGAGGTGATGGAGCAGGTGAACGGGCAGGGAGCCTTACTGGATGTGAGGGAGCAGGTGAATGGGCAGGGTGTCCTGAATGGAGGTGAGGGAGCAGGTGAACGGGCATCGAGCCCTGACTGGGGGTGAAGGAGCAGGTGAACGGGCAGGGAGCCTGACTGGAGGTGAGGGATCAGGGGAATGGGCAGAGAGCCCTACTGGAGGTGACAGAGCAGGGTGAACGTGCTGGGAGCCCTGACTTGGGGTGAGGGAGCAGGTGAACGGGCAGGGAGCACTAACTGGAGGTGAGGGAGCAGGTGAACGGGCAGGGAGCCCTGACGGGAGGTGAGGGAGCAGGTGAACAGGCAGCGAGCCCTGACTGGGAGTGAGGGAGTAGGTGAACGGTCAGCGAGCCCTGACTGGGGGTCAGGGGGCTGGTGAACGGGCAGCGAGCCCTGACTGGAGGTGAGGTAGCAGGGGAACGGGCAGGGGGCCCTGACTGGGGGTGAGGGAGCAGCTGAATGGGCAGGGAGCCCTGAGTCAGGGTGCGGGAGCAGGTGAACGGACAGGGAGCCCTGACTGGAGGTGAGGGAGCAGGTTAATGGGCAGGGAGCCCTGACGGGAGGTGAGGGAGCAGGTGAACGGGCAGGGAGCCCTGACTGGAGGTAAGGGAGCAGGTGAACGGGCAGGGAGCCCTGACTGGAGGTGAAGGAGCCAGTGAACGGGCAGGGAGCCCTGACTGGAGGTGATGGAGCAGGTGAACTGCCAGGGAGCTCTGACTGGGTGTGAGGGAGCATGTGAACGGGCAGGGGGCCCTGACTGGGGTTGAGGGAGCAGGTAAACGGGCAGCGAGCCCTGACTAGGGGTGAGGGAGCAGGTGAACTGGCAGGGATTCCTGACTGGGTGTGAGGGAGCAGCTGAACGGGCAGGGAGCCCTGAGTCAGGGTGCGGGAGCAGGTGAACGGACAGGGAGCCCTGACTGGAGGTGAGGGAGCAGGTTAATGGGCAGGGAGCCCTGACGGGAGGTGAGGGAGCAGGTGAACGGGCAGGGAGCCCTGACTGGAGGTAAGGGAGCAGGTGAACGGGCAGGGAGCCCTGACTGGAGGTGAAGGAGCCAGTGAACGGGCAGGGAGCCCTGACTGGAGGTGAGGGAGCAGGTGAACTGCCAGGGAGCTCTGACTGGGTGTGAGGGAGCATGTGAACGGGCAGGGGGCCCTGACTGGGGTTGAGGGAGCAGGTAAACGGGCAGCGAGCCCTGACTAGGGGTGAGGGAGCAGGTGAACAGGCAGGGAGCCCTGACTAGAAGTGAGCAAGCAGGTGAAGGAGCAGGGAGCCCTGACTGGTGGTGAGGAAGCAGGTGAATGGGCAGGGAGCCCTGACTGCGAGTGAGGGAGTAGGTGAACAAGCAGCGAGCCCTGACTGGGGGTGAGGGAGCAGGTGAACAGGCAAGGAGCCCTGACTGGATGTGAGGGTGCAGGTGAACGGGCAGGGAGTGCTAACTGGAGGAGAGGGAGCAGGTGAACAGATAGGGAGCCCTGACTGGGGGTGAGGGTGCAGGTGAACGGGCAGGGAGCCCTGACTGGATGAGAAGAAGCAGGTGAACGGGCAGGGTGTCCTGACTGGAGGTGAGGGAGACAGTGAATGGGCAGGGAGCCTGACTGGAAGTGATTGATCAGGTGAACGGGCAGGGAGCCCTGACTGGACGTGAGCGAGCAGGTGAACGGGCAGTGAGGCCTAACTGGGGGTGTGGGAGCAAGTGAACGGGCAGGGAGCCCTGACTGGGTGTGAGGGAGCAGGTGAACGGGCAGGGAGCGCTAACTGGAGCTGAGGGAGCAGGTGAACGGGCAGGGAGCTCTGACTGGGTTTGAGGGAGCAGGTGAACAGGCAGGGAGCCCTGACGGGAGGTGAGGGAGCAGGTGAATGGGCAGCGAGCCCTGACTGGAGGTGAGGGAGCAGGTTAACGGGCAGAGAGCCTTGACTGGAGGTGAAGGAGTAAGTGAACGGGCAGGGAGCCCTGACTGGATGTGACGGAGCAGGTGAACGGGCAGGGAGCGCTAACTGGCGGTGAGTGAGCAGGTGAACGGGCAGGGAGCCCTGACTGGAGGTGAGGGATCAGCTGAACGGGCAGGGAGCCCGGACTGGAGGTGAGGGAGCAGGTGAACAGGCAAGGAGCCCTGACTGGAGGTGAGGGATCAGGTGAACGGGCAGGGAGCCCTGACTGGAGGTGAGGGAGCAGGTGAAATGGCAGGGAGCTCTGACTGGGTGTGAGGGAGCAGGTGAACGGGCAGGGTGTCCTGAATGGAGGTGAGGGAGCAGGTGAATAGGTAGGGAGCCCTGACTGGAGGTGAGGGAGACGGTGAATGGGCAGGGAGCCTGACTGGAGGTGATTGATCAGGTGAATGGGCAGGGAGCCCTGACTGGGGGTGAGGTACCAGCTGAACGGGCAGGGAGCCCTGACTGGGGGTCAGGGAGTAGGTGAACGGGCAGCGTGCCCTGACTGGATGTAAGGGAGCAGGTGAACGGGCAGGGAGCCCTGACTGCATGCGAGGGAGCATGTGAGCGGGCAGGGAGGCCTAACTGGCGGTGAGGGAGCAGGTGAACGGGCAGGGAGCGGTAACTGGAGGTGAGGGAGCAGATGAACAGGCAGGGAGACCTGACTGGGGGTGAGGGTGCAGGTGAAAGGGCAGGGAGCCCTGACTGGAGGTGATGGAGCAGGTGAACGGGCAGGGAGCCTTACTGGATGTGAGGGAGCAGGTGAATGGGCAGGGTGTCCTGAATGGAGGTGAGGGAGCAGGTGAACGGGCATCGAGCCCTGACTGGGGGTGAAGGAGCAGGTGAACGGGCAGGGAGCCTGACTGGAGGTGAGGGATCAGGGGAATGGGCAGAGAGCCCTACTGGAGGTGACAGAGCAGGTGAACGTGCAGGGAGCCCTGACTTGGGGTGAGGGAGCAGGTGAACGGGCAGGGAGCACTAACTGGAGGTGAGGGAGCAGGTGAACGGGCAGGGAGCCCTGACGGGAGGTGAGGGAGCAGGTGAACAGGCAGCGAGCCCTGACTGGGAGTGAGGGAGTAGGTGAACGGTCAGCGAGCCCTGACTGGGGGTCAGGGGGCTGGTGAACGGGCAGCGAGCCCTGACTGGAGGTGAGGTAGCAGGGGAACGGGCAGGGAGCCCTGACTGGAGGTGAGGGATCAGGTGAACAGGCAGGGATTCCTGACTGGGGGTGAGGGAGCAGCTGAACGGGCAGGGAGCCCTGAGTCAGGGTGCGGGAGCAGGTGAACGGACAGGGAGCCCTGACTGGAGGTGAGGGAGCAGGTTAATGGGCAGGGAGCCCTGACGGGAGGTGAGGGAGCAGGTGAACGGGCAGGGAGCCCTGACTGGAGGTAAGGGAGCAGGTGAACGGGCAGGGAGCCCTGACTGGAGGTGAGGGAGCAGGTGAACTGCCAGGGAGCTCTGACTGGGTGTGAGGGAGCATGTGAACGGGCAGGGGGCCCTGACTGGGGTTGAGGGAGCAGGTAAACGGGCAGCGAGCCCTGACTAGGGGTGAGGGAGCAGGTGAACAGGCAGGGAGCCCTGACTAGAAGTGAGCAAGCAGGTGAAGGAGCAGGGAGCCCTGACTGGTGGTGAGGAAGCAGGTGAATGGGCAGGGAGCCCTGACTGCGAGTGAGGGAGTAGGTGAACAGGCAGCGAGCCCTGACTGGGGGTGAGGGAGTAGGTGAACAGGCAAGGAGCCCTGACTGGATGTGAGGGTGCAGGTGAACGGGCAGGGAGCGCTAACTGGAGGAGAGGGAGCAGGTGAACAGATAGGGAGCCCTGACTAGGGGTGAGGGTGAAGGTGAACGGGCACGGAGCCCTGACTGGATGAGAGGAAGCAGGTGAACGGGCAGGGTGTCCTGAATGGAGGTGAGGGAGCAGGTGAACAGGCAGGGAGCCCTGACTGGAGGTGAGGGAGACAGTGAATGGGCAGGGAGCCTGACTGGAAGTGATTGATCAGGTGAACGGGCAGGGAGCCCTAACTGGACGTGAGCGAGCAGGTGAACGGGCAGTGAGGCCTAACTGGAGCTGAGGGAGCAGGTGAACGGGCAGGGAGCTCTGACTGGGTTTGAGGGAGCAGGTGAACAGGCAGGGAGCCCTGACGGGAGGTGAGGGAGCAGGTGAACGGGCAGGGAGCCCTGACTGGAGGTAAGGGAGCAGGTGAACGGGCAGGGAGCCCTGACTGGAGGTGAGGGATCAGGTGAACAGGCAGGGATTCCTGACTGGGGGTGAGGGAGCAGCTGAATGGGCAGGGAGCCCTGAGTCAGGGTGCGGGAGCAGGTGAACGGACAGGGAGCCCTGACTGGAGGTGAGGGAGCAGGTTAATGGGCAGGGAGCCCTGACGGGAGGTGAGGGAGCAGGTGAACGGGCAGGGAGCCCTGACTGGAGGTAAGGGAGCAGGTGAACGGGCAGGGAGCCCTGACTGGAGGTGAAGGAGCCAGTGAACGGGCAGGGAGCCCTGACTGGAGGTGAGGGAGCAGGTGAACGGGCAGGGGGCCCTGACTGGGGTTGAGGGAGCAGGTAAACGGGCAGCGAGCCCTGACTAGGGGTGAGGGAGCAGGTGAACTGGCAGGGATTCCTGACTGGGTGTGAGGGAGCAGCTGAACGGGCAGGGAGCCCTGAGTCAGGGTGCGGGAGCAGGTGAACGGACAGGGAGCCCTGACTGGAGGTGAGGGAGCAGGTTAATGGGCAGGGAGCCCTGACGGGAGGTGAGGGAGCAGGTGAACGGGCAGGGAGCCCTGACTGGAGGTAAGGGAGCAGGTGAACGGGCAGGGAGCCCTGACTGGAGGTGAAGGAGCCAGTGAACGGGCAGGGAGCCCTGACTGGAGGTGAGGGAGCAGGTGAACTGCCAGGGAGCTCTGACTGGGTGTGAGGGAGCATGTGAACGGGCAGGGGGCCCTGACTGGGGTTGAGGGAGCAGGTAAACGGGCAGCGAGCCCTGACTGGATGTGAGGGAGCAGGTGAACGGGCAGGGAGCCCTGACTGCATACGAGGGAGCAGGTGAGCGGGCAGGGAGCCCTAACTGTCGGTGAGGGGGCAGGTGAACGGGCAGGGAGCCCTTACTGGAGGTGAGGGATCAGCTGAACGGGCAGGGAGCCCGGACTGGAGGTGAGGGAACAGGTGGACAGGCAAGGAGTCCTGACTGGATGTGAGGGGGCAGGTGAACGGGCAGGGAACCCTGACTGGGGGTGAGGGTGCAGGTGAACGGGCAGGGAGCCCTTACTGAATGTGAGCGAGCAGGTGAACGGGCAGGGTGTCCTGAATGGAGGTGAGGGAGCAGGTGAATAGTTAGGGAGCCCTGACTGGAGGTGAGGGAGACGGTGAATGGGCAGGGAGCCTGACTGGAGGTGATTGATCAGGTGAATGGGCAGGGAGCCCTGACTGGGGGTGAGGAAGCAGGTGAACGGGCAGGGAGCCCTGACTGCATGCGAGGGAGCAGGTGAGCGGGCAGGGAGGCCTAACTGGCGGTGAGGGAGCAGGTGAACGGGCAGGGAGCCCTGACTGGAGGTGAGGGATCAGCTGAACGGGCAGGGAGCCCGGACTGGAGGTGAGGGAGCAGGTGAACAGGCAAGGAGCCCTGACTGGATGTGAGGGTGCAGGTGAACGGGCAGGGAGCGGTAACTGGAGGTGAGGGAGCAGATGAACAGGCAGGGAGACCTGACTGGAGGTGATGGAGCAGGTGAACGGGCAGGGAGCCTTACTGGATGTGAGGGAGCAGGTGAATGGGCAGGGTGTCCTGAATGGAGGTGAGGGAGCAGGTGAACGGGCTTCGAGCCCTGACTGGGGGTGAAGGAGCAGGTGAACGGGCAGGGAGCCCTGATTGGAGGTGAGGGAGACTGTGAACGGGCAGGGAGCCTGACTGGAGGTGAGGGATCAGGTGAATGGGCAAAGAGCCCTAATGGAGGTGACAGAGCAGGTGAACGTGCAGGGAGCCCTGACTTGGGGTGAGGGAGCAGGTGAACGGGCAGGGAGCACTAACTGGAGGTGAGGGAGCAGGTGAACGGGCAGGGAGCCCTGACGGGAGGTGAGGGAGCAGGTGAACAGGCAGCGAGCCCTGACTGGGAGTGAGGGAGTAGGTGAACGGTCAGCGAGCCCTGACTGGGGGTCAGGGGGCTGGTGAACGGGCAGCGAGCCCTGACTGGAGGTGAGGTAGCAGGGGAACGGGCAGGGAGCTCTGACTGGAGGTGAGGGATCAGGTGAACCGGCAGGGATTCCTGACTGGGGGTGAGGGAGCAGATGAACGGGCAGGTAGCCCTGACTGGGGGTGAGGAAGCAGGTGAATGGGCAGAGAGCCCTGACTGGGGGCGAGGAAGCAGGTGAACGGGCAGGGAGACCTGACTAGAAGTGAGCAAGCAGGTGAAGGAGCAGGGAGCCCTAAATGGCGGTGAGGGAGCAGGTGAACGGGCAGGAAGCCCTGACTGGAGGTGAGGGATCAGCTGAACGGGCAGGGAGCGCTAACTGGAGGAGAGTGTGTAGGTGAACAGACAGGGAGCCCTGACTGGGGGTGAGGAAGCAGGTGAACGGGCAGGGAGCCCTGACTGGATGTGAGGGAGCAGGTGAACAGGCAGGGTGTCCTGAATGGAGGTGAGGGAGCAGGTGAACAGGCAGGGAGCCCTGACTGGAGGTGAGGGAGACAGTGAACGGGCAGGGAGCCCTGACTGGAGGTGAGCGAGCAGGTGAACGGGCAGTGAGGCCTAACTGGGGGTGTAAGAGCAGGTGAACGGGCAGGGAGCCCTGACTAGGGGTGAGGGAGCAGATGAATGAGCAGGCAGCCCTGACTGGGTGTGAGGGAGCAGGTGAACGGGCAGCATGCCCTGACTGGATGTAAGGGAGCAGGTGAACGGGCAGGGAGCCCTGACTGCATGCGAGGGAGCAGGTGAGCGGGCAGGGAGGCCTAACTGGCGGTGAGCGAGCAGGTGAACGGGCAGGGAGCCCTGACTGGGGGTGAGGGAGCAGATGAACGAGCAGGCAGCCCTGACTGGGTGTGAGGGAGCAGGTGAACGGGCAGCGTGCCCTGACTGGATGTAAGGGAGCAGGTGAACGGGCAGGGAGCCCTGACTGCATGCGAGGGAGCAGGTGAGCGGGCAGGGAGGCCTAACTGGCGGTGAGGGAGCAGGTGAACGGGCAGGGAGCCCTGACTGGAGGTGAGGGATCAGCTGAACGGGCAGGGAGCCCGGACTGGAGGTGAGGGAGCAGGTGAACAGGCAAGGAGCCCTGACTGGATGTGAGGGTGCAGGTGAACGGGCAGGGAGCGGTAACTGGAGGTGAGGGAGCAGATGAACAGGCAGGGAGACCTGACTGGGGGTGAGGGTGCAGGTGAAAGGGCAGGGAGCCCTGACTGGAGGTGATGGAGCAGGTGAACGGGCAGGGAGCCTTACTGGATGTGAGGGAGCAGGTGAATGGGCAGGGTGTCCTGAATGGAGGTGAGGGAGCAGGTGAACGGGCATCGAGCCCTGACTGGGGGTGAAGGAGCAGGTGAACGGGCAGGGAGCCTGACTGGAGGTGAGGGATCAGGGGAATGGGCAGAGAGCCCTACTGGAGGTGACAGAGCAGGTGAACGTGCTGGGAGCCCTGACTTGGGGTGAGGGAGCAGGTGAACGGGCAGGGAGCACTAACTGGAGGTGAGGGAGCAGGTGAACGGGCAGGGAGCCCTGACGGGAGGTGAGGGAGCAGGTGAACAGGCAGCGAGCCCTGACTGGGAGTGAGGGAGTAGGTGAACGGTCAGCGAGCCCTGACTGGGGGTCAGGGGGCTGGTGAACGGGCAGCGAGCCCTGACTGGAGGTGAGGTAGCAGGGGAACGGGCAGGGGGCCCTGACTGGGGGTGAGGGAGCAGCTGAATGGGCAGGGAGCCCTGAGTCAGGGTGCGGGAGCAGGTGAACGGACAGGGAGCCCTGACTGGAGGTGAGGGAGCAGGTTAATGGGCAGGGAGCCCTGACGGGAGGTGAGGGAGCAGGTGAACGGGCAGGGAGCCCTGACTGGAGGTAAGGGAGCAGGTGAACGGGCAGGGAGCCCTGACTGGAGGTGAAGGAGCCAGTGAACGGGCAGGGAGCCCTGACTGGAGGTGATGGAGCAGGTGAACTGCCAGGGAGCTCTGACTGGGTGTGAGGGAGCATGTGAACGGGCAGGGGGCCCTGACTGGGGTTGAGGGAGCAGGTAAACGGGCAGCGAGCCCTGACTAGGGGTGAGGGAGCAGGTGAACTGGCAGGGATTCCTGACTGGGTGTGAGGGAGCAGCTGAACGGGCAGGGAGCCCTGAGTCAGGGTGCGGGAGCAGGTGAACGGACAGGGAGCCCTGACTGGAGGTGAGGGAGCAGGTTAATGGGCAGGGAGCCCTGACGGGAGGTGAGGGAGCAGGTGAACGGGCAGGGAGCCCTGACTGGAGGTAAGGGAGCAGGTGAACGGGCAGGGAGCCCTGACTGGAGGTGAAGGAGCCAGTGAACGGGCAGGGAGCCCTGACTGGAGGTGAGGGAGCAGGTGAACTGCCAGGGAGCTCTGACTGGGTGTGAGGGAGCATGTGAACGGGCAGGGGGCCCTGACTGGGGTTGAGGGAGCAGGTAAACGGGCAGCGAGCCCTGACTAGGGGTGAGGGAGCAGGTGAACAGGCAGGGAGCCCTGACTAGAAGTGAGCAAGCAGGTGAAGGAGCAGGGAGCCCTGACTGGTGGTGAGGAAGCAGGTGAATGGGCAGGGAGCCCTGACTGCGAGTGAGGGAGTAGGTGAACAAGCAGCGAGCCCTGACTGGGGGTGAGGGAGCAGGTGAACAGGCAAGGAGCCCTGACTGGATGTGAGGGTGCAGGTGAACGGGCAGGGAGTGCTAACTGGAGGAGAGGGAGCAGGTGAACAGATAGGGAGCCCTGACTGGGGGTGAGGGTGCAGGTGAACGGGCAGGGAGCCCTGACTGGATGAGAAGAAGCAGGTGAACGGGCAGGGTGTCCTGACTGGAGGTGAGGGAGACAGTGAATGGGCAGGGAGCCTGACTGGAAGTGATTGATCAGGTGAACGGGCAGGGAGCCCTGACTGGACGTGAGCGAGCAGGTGAACGGGCAGTGAGGCCTAACTGGGGGTGTGGGAGCAAGTGAACGGGCAGGGAGCCCTGACTGGGTGTGAGGGAGCAGGTGAACGGGCAGGGAGCGCTAACTGGAGCTGAGGGAGCAGGTGAACGGGCAGGGAGCTCTGACTGGGTTTGAGGGAGCAGGTGAACAGGCAGGGAGCCCTGACGGGAGGTGAGGGAGCAGGTGAATGGGCAGCGAGCCCTGACTGGAGGTGAGGGAGCAGGTTAACGGGCAGAGAGCCTTGACTGGAGGTGAAGGAGTAAGTGAACGGGCAGGGAGCCCTGACTGGATGTGACGGAGCAGGTGAACGGGCAGGGAGCGCTAACTGGCGGTGAGTGAGCAGGTGAACGGGCAGGGAGCCCTGACTGGAGGTGAGGGATCAGCTGAACGGGCAGGGAGCCCGGACTGGAGGTGAGGGAGCAGGTGAACAGGCAAGGAGCCCTGACTGGAGGTGAGGGATCAGGTGAACGGGCAGGGAGCCCTGACTGGAGGTGAGGGAGCAGGTGAAATGGCAGGGAGCTCTGACTGGGTGTGAGGGAGCAGGTGAACGGGCAGGGTGTCCTGAATGGAGGTGAGGGAGCAGGTGAATAGGTAGGGAGCCCTGACTGGAGGTGAGGGAGACGGTGAATGGGCAGGGAGCCTGACTGGAGGTGATTGATCAGGTGAATGGGCAGGGAGCCCTGACTGGGGGTGAGGTACCAGCTGAACGGGCAGGGAGCCCTGACTGGGGGTCAGGGAGTAGGTGAACGGGCAGCGTGCCCTGACTGGATGTAAGGGAGCAGGTGAACGGGCAGGGAGCCCTGACTGCATGCGAGGGAGCATGTGAGCGGGCAGGGAGGCCTAACTGGCGGTGAGGGAGCAGGTGAACGGGCAGGGAGCGGTAACTGGAGGTGAGGGAGCAGATGAACAGGCAGGGAGACCTGACTGGGGGTGAGGGTGCAGGTGAAAGGGCAGGGAGCCCTGACTGGAGGTGATGGAGCAGGTGAACGGGCAGGGAGCCTTACTGGATGTGAGGGAGCAGGTGAATGGGCAGGGTGTCCTGAATGGAGGTGAGGGAGCAGGTGAACGGGCATCGAGCCCTGACTGGGGGTGAAGGAGCAGGTGAACGGGCAGGGAGCCTGACTGGAGGTGAGGGATCAGGGGAATGGGCAGAGAGCCCTACTGGAGGTGACAGAGCAGGTGAACGTGCAGGGAGCCCTGACTTGGGGTGAGGGAGCAGGTGAACGGGCAGGGAGCACTAACTGGAGGTGAGGGAGCAGGTGAACGGGCAGGGAGCCCTGACGGGAGGTGAGGGAGCAGGTGAACAGGCAGCGAGCCCTGACTGGGAGTGAGGGAGTAGGTGAACGGTCAGCGAGCCCTGACTGGGGGTCAGGGGGCTGGTGAACGGGCAGCGAGCCCTGACTGGAGGTGAGGTAGCAGGGGAACGGGCAGGGAGCCCTGACTGGAGGTGAGGGATCAGGTGAACAGGCAGGGATTCCTGACTGGGGGTGAGGGAGCAGCTGAACGGGCAGGGAGCCCTGAGTCAGGGTGCGGGAGCAGGTGAACGGACAGGGAGCCCTGACTGGAGGTGAGGGAGCAGGTTAATGGGCAGGGAGCCCTGACGGGAGGTGAGGGAGCAGGTGAACGGGCAGGGAGCCCTGACTGGAGGTAAGGGAGCAGGTGAACGGGCAGGGAGCCCTGACTGGAGGTGAGGGAGCAGGTGAACTGCCAGGGAGCTCTGACTGGGTGTGAGGGAGCATGTGAACGGGCAGGGGGCCCTGACTGGGGTTGAGGGAGCAGGTAAACGGGCAGCGAGCCCTGACTAGGGGTGAGGGAGCAGGTGAACAGGCAGGGAGCCCTGACTAGAAGTGAGCAAGCAGGTGAAGGAGCAGGGAGCCCTGACTGGTGGTGAGGAAGCAGGTGAATGGGCAGGGAGCCCTGACTGCGAGTGAGGGAGTAGGTGAACAGGCAGCGAGCCCTGACTGGGGGTGAGGGAGTAGGTGAACAGGCAAGGAGCCCTGACTGGATGTGAGGGTGCAGGTGAACGGGCAGGGAGCGCTAACTGGAGGAGAGGGAGCAGGTGAACAGATAGGGAGCCCTGACTAGGGGTGAGGGTGAAGGTGAACGGGCACGGAGCCCTGACTGGATGAGAGGAAGCAGGTGAACGGGCAGGGTGTCCTGAATGGAGGTGAGGAGCAGGTGAACAGGCAGGGAGCCCTGACTGGAGGTGAGGGAGACAGTGAATGGGCAGGGAGCCTGACTGGAAGTGATTGATCAGGTGAACGGGCAGGGAGCCCTAACTGGACGTGAGCGAGCAGGTGAACGGGCAGTGAGGCCTAACTGGAGCTGAGGGAGCAGGTGAACGGGCAGGGAGCTCTGACTGGGTTTGAGGGAGCAGGTGAACAGGCAGGGAGCCCTGACGGGAGGTGAGGGAGCAGGTGAACGGGCAGGGAGCCCTGACTGGAGGTAAGGGAGCAGGTGAACGGGCAGGGAGCCCTGACTGGAGGTGAGGGATCAGGTGAACAGGCAGGGATTCCTGACTGGGGGTGAGGGAGCAGCTGAATGGGCAGGGAGCCCTGAGTCAGGGTGCGGGAGCAGGTGAACGGACAGGGAGCCCTGACTGGAGGTGAGGGGAGCAGGTTAATGGGCAGGGAGCCCTGACGGGAGGTGAGGGAGCAGGTGAACGGGCAGGGAGCCCTGACTGGAGGTAAGGGAGCAGGTGAACGGGCAGGGAGCCCTGACTGGAGGTGAAGGAGCCAGTGAACGGGCAGGGAGCCCTGACTGGAGGTGAGGGAGCAGGTGAACGGGCAGGGGGCCCTGACTGGGGTTGAGGGAGCAGGTAAACGGGCAGCGAGCCCTGACTAGGGGTGAGGGAGCAGGTGAACTGGCAGGGATTCCTGACTGGGTGTGAGGGAGCAGCTGAACGGGCAGGGAGCCCTGAGTCAGGGTGCGGGAGCAGGTGAACGGACAGGGAGCCCTGACTGGAGGTGAGGGAGCAGGTTAATGGGCAGGGAGCCCTGACGGGAGGTGAGGGAGCAGGTGAACGGGCAGGGAGCCCTGACTGGAGGTAAGGGAGCAGGTGAACGGGCAGGGAGCCCTGACTGGAGGTGAAGGAGCCAGTGAACGGGCAGGGAGCCCTGACTGGAGGTGAGGGAGCAGGTGAACTGCCAGGGAGCTCTGACTGGGTGTGAGGGAGCATGTGAACGGGCAGGGGGCCCTGACTGGGGTTGAGGGGAGCAGGTAAACGGGCAGCGAGCCCTGACTGGATGTGAGGGAGCAGGTGAACGGGCAGGGAGCCCTGACTGCATACGAGGGAGCAGGTGAGCGGGCAGGGAGCCCTAACTGTCGGTGAGGGGGCAGGTGAACGGGCAGGGAGCCCTGACTGGAGGTGAGGGATCAGCTGAACGGGCAGGGAGCCCGGACTGGAGGTGAGGGAACAGGTGGACAGGCAAGGAGTCCTGACTGGATGTGAGGGGGCAGGTGAACGGGCAGGGAACCCTGACTGGGGGTGAGGGTGCAGGTGAACGGGCAGGGAGCCCTTACTGAATGTGAGCGAGCAGGTGAACGGGCAGGGTGTCCTGAATGGAGGTGAGGGAGCAGGTGAATAGTTAGGGAGCCCTGACTGGAGGTGAGGGAGACGGTGAATGGGCAGGGAGCCTGACTGGAGGTGATTGATCAGGTGAATGGGCAGGGAGCCCTGACTGGGGGTGAGGAAGCAGGTGAACGGGCAGGGAGCCCTGACTGCATGCGAGGGAGCAGGTGAGCGGGCAGGGAGGCCTAACTGGCGGTGAGGGAGCAGGTGAACGGGCAGGGAGCCCTGACTGGAGGTGAGGGATCAGCTGAACGGGCAGGGAGCCCGGACTGGAGGTGAGGGAGCAGGTGAACAGGCAAGGAGCCCTGACTGGATGTGAGGGTGCAGGTGAACGGGCAGGGAGCGGTAACTGGAGGTGAGGGAGCAGATGAACAGGCAGGGAGACCTGACTGGAGGTGATGGAGCAGGTGAACGGGCAGGGAGCCTTACTGGATGTGAGGGAGCAGGTGAATGGGCAGGGTGTCCTGAATGGAGGTGAGGGAGCAGGTGAACGGGCTTCGAGCCCTGACTGGGGGTGAAGGAGCAGGTGAACGGGCAGGGAGCCCTGATTGGAGGTGAGGGAGACTGTGAACGGGCAGGGAGCCTGACTGGAGGTGAGGGATCAGGTGAATGGGCAAAGAGCCCTAATGGAGGTGACAGAGCAGGTGAACGTGCAGGGAGCCCTGACTTGGGGTGAGGGAGCAGGTGAACGGGCAGGGAGCACTAACTGGAGGTGAGGGAGCAGGTGAACGGGCAGGGAGCCCTGACGGGAGGTGAGGGAGCAGGTGAACAGGCAGCGAGCCCTGACTGGGAGTGAGGGAGTAGGTGAACGGTCAGCGAGCCCTGACTGGGGGTCAGGGGGCTGGTGAACGGGCAGCGAGCCCTGACTGGAGGTGAGGTAGCAGGGGAACGGGCAGGGAGCTCTGACTGGAGGTGAGGGATCAGGTGAACCGGCAGGGATTCCTGACTGGGGGTGAGGGAGCAGATGAACGGGCAGGTAGCCCTGACTGGGGGTGAGGAAGCAGGTGAATGGGCAGAGAGCCCTGACTGGGGGCGAGGAAGCAGGTGAACGGGCAGGGAGACCTGACTAGAAGTGAGCAAGCAGGTGAAGGAGCAGGGAGCCCTAAATGGCGGTGAGGGAGCAGGTGAACGGGCAGGAAGCCCTGACTGGAGGTGAGGGATCAGCTGAACGGGCAGGGAGCGCTAACTGGAGGAGAGTGTGTAGGTGAACAGACAGGGAGCCCTGACTGGGGGTGAGGAAGCAGGTGAACGGGCAGGGAGCCCTGACTGGATGTGAGGGAGCAGGTGAACAGGCAGGGTGTCCTGAATGGAGGTGAGGGAGCAGGTGAACAGGCAGGGAGCCCTGACTGGAGGTGAGGGAGACAGTGAACGGGCAGGGAGCCCTGACTGGAGGTGAGCGAGCAGGTGAACGGGCAGTGAGGCCTAACTGGGGGTGTAAGAGCAGGTGAACGGGCAGGGAGCCCTGACTAGGGGTGAGGGAGCAGATGAATGAGCAGGCAGCCCTGACTGGGTGTGAGGGAGCAGGTGAACGGGCAGCATGCCCTGACTGGATGTAAGGGAGCAGGTGAACGGGCAGGGAGCCCTGACTGCATGCGAGGGAGCAGGTGAGCGGGCAGGGAGGCCTAACTGGCGGTGAGCGAGCAGGTGAACGGGCAGGGAGCCCTGACTGGGGGTGAGGGAGCAGATGAACGAGCAGGCAGCCCTGACTGGGTGTGAGGGAGCAGGTGAACGGGCAGCGTGCCCTGACTGGATGTAAGGGAGCAGGTGAACGGGCAGGGAGCCCTGACTGCATGCGAGGGAGCAGGTGAGCGGGCAGGGAGGCCTAACTGGCGGTGAGGGAGCAGGTGAACGGGCAGGGAGCCCTGACTGGAGGTGAGGGATCAGCTGAACGGGCAGGGAGCCCGGACTGGAGGTGAGGGAGCAGGTGAACAGGCAAGGAGCCCTGACTGGATGTGAGGGTGCAGGTGAACGGGCAGGGAGCGGTAACTGGAGGTGAGGGAGCAGATGAACAGGCAGGGAGACCTGACTGGGGGTGAGGGTGCAGGTGAAAGGGCAGGGAGCCCTGACTGGAGGTGATGGAGCAGGTGAACGGGCAGGGAGCCTTACTGGATGTGAGGGAGCAGGTGAATGGGCAGGGTGTCCTGAATGGAGGTGAGGGAGCAGGTGAACGGGCATCGAGCCCTGACTGGGGGTGAAGGAGCAGGTGAACGGGCAGGGAGCCTGACTGGAGGTGAGGGATCAGGGGAATGGGCAGAGAGCCCTACTGGAGGTGACAGAGCAGGTGAACGTGCTGGGAGCCCTGACTTGGGGTGAGGGAGCAGGTGAACGGGCAGGGAGCACTAACTGGAGGTGAGGGAGCAGGTGAACGGGCAGGGAGCCCTGACGGGAGGTGAGGGAGCAGGTGAACAGGCAGCGAGCCCTGACTGGGAGTGAGGGAGTAGGTGAACGGTCAGCGAGCCCTGACTGGGGGTCAGGGGGCTGGTGAACGGGCAGCGAGCCCTGACTGGAGGTGAGGTAGCAGGGGAACGGGCAGGGGGCCCTGACTGGGGGTGAGGGAGCAGCTGAATGGGCAGGGAGCCCTGAGTCAGGGTGCGGGAGCAGGTGAACGGACAGGGAGCCCTGACTGGAGGTGAGGGAGCAGGTTAATGGGCAGGGAGCCCTGACGGGAGGTGAGGGAGCAGGTGAACGGGCAGGGAGCCCTGACTGGAGGTAAGGGAGCAGGTGAACGGGCAGGGAGCCCTGACTGGAGGTGAAGGAGCCAGTGAACGGGCAGGGAGCCCTGACTGGAGGTGATGGAGCAGGTGAACTGCCAGGGAGCTCTGACTGGGTGTGAGGGAGCATGTGAACGGGCAGGGGGCCCTGACTGGGGTTGAGGGAGCAGGTAAACGGGCAGCGAGCCCTGACTAGGGGTGAGGGAGCAGGTGAACTGGCAGGGATTCCTGACTGGGTGTGAGGGAGCAGCTGAACGGGCAGGGAGCCCTGAGTCAGGGTGCGGGAGCAGGTGAACGGACAGGGAGCCCTGACTGGAGGTGAGGGAGCAGGTTAATGGGCAGGGAGCCCTGACGGGAGGTGAGGGAGCAGGTGAACGGGCAGGGAGCCCTGACTGGAGGTAAGGGAGCAGGTGAACGGGCAGGGAGCCCTGACTGGAGGTGAAGGAGCCAGTGAACGGGCAGGGAGCCCTGACTGGAGGTGAGGGAGCAGGTGAACTGCCAGGGAGCTCTGACTGGGTGTGAGGGAGCATGTGAACGGGCAGGGGGCCCTGACTGGGGTTGAGGGAGCAGGTAAACGGGCAGCGAGCCCTGACTAGGGGTGAGGGAGCAGGTGAACAGGCAGGGAGCCCTGACTAGAAGTGAGCAAGCAGGTGAAGGAGCAGGGAGCCCTGACTGGTGGTGAGGAAGCAGGTGAATGGGCAGGGAGCCCTGACTGCGAGTGAGGGAGTAGGTGAACAAGCAGCGAGCCCTGACTGGGGGTGAGGGAGCAGGTGAACAGGCAAGGAGCCCTGACTGGATGTGAGGGTGCAGGTGAACGGGCAGGGAGTGCTAACTGGAGGAGAGGGAGCAGGTGAACAGATAGGGAGCCCTGACTGGGGGTGAGGGTGCAGGTGAACGGGCAGGGAGCCCTGACTGGATGAGAAGAAGCAGGTGAACGGGCAGGGTGTCCTGACTGGAGGTGAGGGAGACAGTGAATGGGCAGGGAGCCTGACTGGAAGTGATTGATCAGGTGAACGGGCAGGGAGCCCTGACTGGACGTGAGCGAGCAGGTGAACGGGCAGTGAGGCCTAACTGGGGGTGTGGGAGCAAGTGAACGGGCAGGGAGCCCTGACTAGGGGTGAGGGAGCAGATGAATGAGCAGGCAGCCCTGACTGGGTGTGAGGGAGCAGGTGAACGGGCAGCATGCCCTGACTGGATGTAAGGGAGCAGGTGAACGGGCAGGGAGCCCTGACTGCATGCGAGGGAGCAGGTGAGCGGGCAGGGAGGCCTAACTGGCGGTGAGCGAGCAGGTGAACGGGCAGGGAGCCCTGACTGGGGGTGAGGGAGCAGATGAACGAGCAGGCAGCCCTGACTGGGTGTGAGGGAGCAGGTGAACGGGCAGCGTGCCCTGACTGGATGTAAGGGAGCAGGTGAACGGGCAGGGAGCCCTGACTGCATGCGAGGGAGCAGGTGAGCGGGCAGGGAGGCCTAACTGGCGGTGAGGGAGCAGGTGAACGGGCAGGGAGCCCTGACTGGAGGTGAGGGATCAGCTGAACGGGCAGGGAGCCCGGACTGGAGGTGAGGGAGCAGGTGAACAGGCAAGGAGCCCTGACTGGATGTGAGGGTGCAGGTGAACGGGCAGGGAGCGGTAACTGGAGGTGAGGGAGCAGATGAACAGGCAGGGAGACCTGACTGGGGGTGAGGGTGCAGGTGAAAGGGCAGGGAGCCCTGACTGGAGGTGATGGAGCAGGTGAACGGGCAGGGAGCCTTACTGGATGTGAGGGAGCAGGTGAATGGGCAGGGTGTCCTGAATGGAGGTGAGGGAGCAGGTGAACGGGCATCGAGCCCTGACTGGGGGTGAAGGAGCAGGTGAACGGGCAGGGAGCCTGACTGGAGGTGAGGGATCAGGGGAATGGGCAGAGAGCCCTACTGGAGGTGACAGAGCAGGTGAACGTGCTGGGAGCCCTGACTTGGGGTGAGGGAGCAGGTGAACGGGCAGGGAGCACTAACTGGAGGTGAGGGAGCAGGTGAACGGGCAGGGAGCCCTGACGGGAGGTGAGGGAGCAGGTGAACAGGCAGCGAGCCCTGACTGGGAGTGAGGGAGTAGGTGAACGGTCAGAGAGCCCTGACTGGGGGTCAGGGGGCTGGTGAACGGGCAGCGAGCCCTGACTGGAGGTGAGGTAGCAGGGGAACGGGCAGGGGGCCCTGACTGGGGGTGAGGGAGCAGCTGAATGGGCAGGGAGCCCTGAGTCAGGGTGCGGGAGCAGGTGAACGGACAGGGAGCCCTGACTGGAGGTGAGGGAGCAGGTTAATGGGCAGGGAGCCCTGACGGGAGGTGAGGGAGCAGGTGAACGGGCAGGGAGCCCTGACTGGAGGTAAGGGAGCAGGTGAACGGGCAGGGAGCCCTGACTGGAGGTGAAGGAGCCAGTGAACGGGCAGGGAGCCCTGACTGGAGGTGATGGAGCAGGTGAACTGCCAGGGAGCTCTGACTGGGTGTGAGGGAGCATGTGAACGGGCAGGGGGCCCTGACTGGGGTTGAGGGAGCAGGTAAACGGGCAGCGAGCCCTGACTAGGGGTGAGGGAGCAGGTGAACTGGCAGGGATTCCTGACTGGGTGTGAGGGAGCAGCTGAACGGGCAGGGAGCCCTGAGTCAGGGTGCGGGAGCAGGTGAACGGACAGGGAGCCCTGACTGGAGGTGAGGGAGCAGGTTAATGGGCAGGGAGCCCTGACGGGAGGTGAGGGAGCAGGTGAACGGGCAGGGAGCCCTGACTGGAGGTAAGGGAGCAGGTGAACGGGCAGGGAGCCCTGACTGGAGGTGAAGGAGCCAGTGAACGGGCAGGGAGCCCTGACTGGAGGTGAGGGAGCAGGTGAACTGCCAGGGAGCTCTGACTGGGTGTGAGGGAGCATGTGAACGGGCAGGGGGCCCTGACTGGGGTTGAGGGAGCAGGTAAACGGGCAGCGAGCCCTGACTAGGGGTGAGGGAGCAGGTGAACAGGCAGGGAGCCCTGACTAGAAGTGAGCAAGCAGGTGAAGGAGCAGGGAGCCCTGACTGGTGGTGAGGAAGCAGGTGAATGGGCAGGGAGCCCTGACTGCGAGTGAGGGAGTAGGTGAACAAGCAGCGAGCCCTGACTGGGGGTGAGGGAGCAGGTGAACAGGCAAGGAGCCCTGACTGGATGTGAGGGTGCAGGTGAACGGGCAGGGAGTGCTAACTGGAGGAGAGGGAGCAGGTGAACAGATAGGGAGCCCTGACTGGGGGTGAGGGTGCAGGTGAACGGGCAGGGAGCCCTGACTGGATGAGAAGAAGCAGGTGAACGGGCAGGGTGTCCTGACTGGAGGTGAGGGAGACAGTGAATGGGCAGGGAGCCTGACTGGAAGTGATTGATCAGGTGAACGGGCAGGGAGCCCTGACTGGACGTGAGCGAGCAGGTGAACGGGCAGTGAGGCCTAACTGGGGGTGTGGGAGCAAGTGAACGGGCAGGGAGCCCTGACTGGGTGTGAGGGAGCAGGTGAACGGGCAGGGAGCGCTAACTGGAGCTGAGGGAGCAGGTGAACGGGCAGGGAGCTCTGACTGGGTTTGAGGGAGCAGGTGAACAGGCAGGGAGCCCTGACGGGAGGTGAGGGAGCAGGTGAATGGGCAGCGAGCCCTGACTGGAGGTGAGGGAGCAGGTTAACGGGCAGAGAGCCTTGACTGGAGGTGAAGGAGTAAGTGAACGGGCAGGGAGCCCTGACTGGATGTGACGGAGCAGGTGAACGGGCAGGGAGCGCTAACTGGCGGTGAGTGAGCAGGTGAACGGGCAGGGAGCCCTGACTGGAGGTGAGGGATCAGCTGAACGGGCAGGGAGCCCGGACTGGAGGTGAGGGAGCAGGTGAACAGGCAAGGAGCCCTGACTGGAGGTGAGGGATCAGGTGAACGGGCAGGGAGCCCTGACTGGAGGTGAGGGAGCAGGTGAAATGGCAGGGAGCTCTGACTGGGTGTGAGGGAGCAGGTGAACGGGCAGGGTGTCCTGAATGGAGGTGAGGGAGCAGGTGAATAGGTAGGGAGCCCTGACTGGAGGTGAGGGAGACGGTGAATGGGCAGGGAGCCTGACTGGAGGTGATTGATCAGGTGAATGGGCAGGGAGCCCTGACTGGGGGTGAGGTACCAGCTGAACGGGCAGGGAGCCCTGACTGGGGGTCAGGGAGTAGGTGAACGGGCAGCGTGCCCTGACTGGATGTAAGGGAGCAGGTGAACGGGCAGGGAGCCCTGACTGCATGCGAGGGAGCATGTGAGCGGGCAGGGAGGCCTAACTGGCGGTGAGGGAGCAGGTGAACGGGCAGGGAGCCCTGACTGGAGGTGAGGGATCAGCTGAACGGGCAGGGAGCCCGGACTGGAGGTGAGGGAGCAGGTGAACAGGCAAGGAGCCCTGACTGGATGTGAGGGTGCAGGTGAACGGGCAGGGAGCGGTAACTGGAGGTGAGGGAGCAGATGAACAGGCAGGGAGACCTGACTGGGGGTGAGGGTGCAGGTGAAAGGGCAGGGAGCCCTGACTGGAGGTGATGGAGCAGGTGAACGGGCAGGGAGCCTTACTGGATGTGAGGGAGCAGGTGAATGGGCAGGGTGTCCTGAATGGAGGTGAGGGAGCAGGTGAACGGGCATCGAGCCCTGACTGGGGGTGAAGGAGCAGGTGAACGGGCAGGGAGCCTGACTGGAGGTGAGGGATCAGGGGAATGGGCAGAGAGCCCTACTGGAGGTGACAGAGCAGGTGAACGTGCAGGGAGCCCTGACTTGGGGTGAGGGAGCAGGTGAACGGGCAGGGAGCACTAACTGGAGGTGAGGGAGCAGGTGAACGGGCAGGGAGCCCTGACGGGAGGTGAGGGAGCAGGTGAACAGGCAGCGAGCCCTGACTGGGAGTGAGGGAGTAGGTGAACGGTCAGCGAGCCCTGACTGGGGGTCAGGGGGCTGGTGAACGGGCAGCGAGCCCTGACTGGAGGTGAGGTAGCAGGGGAACGGGCAGGGAGCCCTGACTGGAGGTGAGGGATCAGGTGAACAGGCAGGGATTCCTGACTGGGGGTGAGGGAGCAGCTGAACGGGCAGGGAGCCCTGAGTCAGGGTGCGGGAGCAGGTGAACGGACAGGGAGCCCTGACTGGAGGTGAGGGAGCAGGTTAATGGGCAGGGAGCCCTGACGGGAGGTGAGGGAGCAGGTGAACGGGCAGGGAGCCCTGACTGGAGGTAAGGGAGCAGGTGAACGGGCAGGGAGCCCTGACTGGAGGTGAGGGAGCAGGTGAACTGCCAGGGAGCTCTGACTGGGTGTGAGGGAGCATGTGAACGGGCAGGGGGCCCTGACTGGGGTTGAGGGAGCAGGTAAACGGGCAGCGAGCCCTGACTAGGGGTGAGGGAGCAGGTGAACAGGCAGGGAGCCCTGACTAGAAGTGAGCAAGCAGGTGAAGGAGCAGGGAGCCCTGACTGGTGGTGAGGAAGCAGGTGAATGGGCAGGGAGCCCTGACTGCGAGTGAGGGAGTAGGTGAACAGGCAGCGAGCCCTGACTGGGGGTGAGGGAGTAGGTGAACAGGCAAGGAGCCCTGACTGGATGTGAGGGTGCAGGTGAACGGGCAGGGAGCGCTAACTGGAGGAGAGGGAGCAGGTGAACAGATAGGGAGCCCTGACTAGGGGTGAGGGTGCAGGTGAACGGGCACGGAGCCCTGACTGGATGAGAGGAAGCAGGTGAACGGGCAGGGTGTCCTGAATGGAGGTGAGGGAGCAGGTGAACAGGCAGGGAGCCCTGACTGGAGGTGAGGGAGACAGTGAATGGGCAGGGAGCCTGACTGGAAGTGATTGATCAGGTGAACGGGCAGGGAGCCCTGACTGGACGTGAGCGAGCAGGTGAACGGGCAGTGAGGCCTAACTGGAGCTGAGGGAGCAGGTGAACGGGCAGGGAGCTCTGACTGGGTTTGAGGGAGCAGGTGAACAGGCAGGGAGCCCTGACGGGAGGTGAGGGAGCAGGTGAACGGGCAGGGAGCCCTGACTGGAGGTAAGGGAGCAGGTGAACGGGCAGGGAGCCCTGACTGGAGGTGAGGGATCAGGTGAACAGGCAGGGATTCCTGACTGGGGGTGAGGGAGCAGCTGAATGGGCAGGGAGCCCTGAGTCAGGGTGCGGGAGCAGGTGAACGGACAGGGAGCCCTGACTGGAGGTGAGGGAGCAGGTTAATGGGCAGGGAGCCCTGACGGGAGGTGAGGGAGCAGGTGAACGGGCAGGGAGCCCTGACTGGAGGTAAGGGAGCAGGTGAACGGGCAGGGAGCCCTGACTGGAGGTGAGGGAGCCAGTGAACGGGCAGGGAGCCCTGACTGGAGGTGAGGGAGCAGGTGAACTGCCAGGGAGCTCTGACTGGGTGTGAGGGAGCATGTGAACGGGCAGGGGGCCCTGACTGGGGTTGAGGGAGCAGGTAAACGGGCAGCGAGCCCTGACTAGGGGTGAGGGAGCAGGTGAACTGGCAGAGATTCCTGACTGGGTGTGAGGGAGCAGCTGAACGGGCAGGGAGCCCTGAGTCAGGGTGCGGGAGCAGGTGAACGGACAGGGAGCCCTGACTGGAGGTGAGGGAGCAGGTTAATGGGCAGGGAGCCCTGACGGGAGGTGAGGGAGCAGGTGAACGGGCAGGGAGCCCTGACTGGAGGTAAGGGAGCAGGTGAACGGGCAGGGAGCCCTGACTGGAGGTGAAGGAGCCAGTGAACGGGCAGGGAGCCCTGACTGGAGGTGAGGGAGCAGGTGAACTGCCAGGGAGCTCTGACTGGGTGTGAGGGAGCATGTGAACGGGCAGGGGGCCCTGACTGGGGTTGAGGGAGCAGGTAAACGGGCAGCGAGCCCTGACTAGGGGTGAGGGAGCAGGTGAACAGGCAGGGAGCCCTGACTAGAAGTGAGCAAGCAGGTGAAGGAGCAGGGAGCCCTGACTGGTGGTGAGGAAGCAGGTGAATGGGCAGGGAGCCCTGACTGCGAGTGAGGGAGTAGGTGAACAAGCAGCGAGCCCTGACTGGGGGTGAGGGAGCAGGTGAACAGGCAAGGAGCCCTGACTGGATGTGAGGGTGCAGGTGAACGGGCAGGGAGTGCTAACTGGAGGAGAGGGAGCAGGTGAACAGATAGGGAGCCCTGACTGGGGGTGAGGGTGCAGGTGAACGGGCAGGGAGCCCTGACTGGATGAGAAGAAGCAGGTGAACGGGCAGGGTGTCCTGACTGGAGGTGAGGGAGACAGTGAATGGGCAGGGAGCCTGACTGGAAGTGATTGATCAGGTGAACGGGCAGGGAGCCCTGACTGGACGTGAGCGAGCAGGTGAACGGGCAGTGAGGCCTAACTGGGGGTGTGGGAGCAAGTGAACGGGCAGGGAGCCCTGACTGGGTGTGAGGGAGCAGGTGAACGGGCAGGGAGCGCTAACTGGAGCTGAGGGAGCAGGTGAACGGGCAGGGAGCTCTGACTGGGTTTGAGGGAGCAGGTGAACAGGCAGGGAGCCCTGACGGGAGGTGAGGGAGCAGGTGAATGGGCAGCGAGCCCTGACTGGAGGTGAGGGAGCAGGTTAACGGGCAGAGAGCCTTGACTGGAGGTGAAGGAGTAAGTGAACGGGCAGGGAGCCCTGACTGGATGTGACGGAGCAGGTGAACGGGCAGGGAGCGCTAACTGGCGGTGAGTGAGCAGGTGAACGGGCAGGGAGCCCTGACTGGAGGTGAGGGATCAGCTGAACGGGCAGGGAGCCCGGACTGGAGGTGAGGGAGCAGGTGAACAGGCAAGGAGCCCTGACTGGAGGTGAGGGATCAGGTGAACGGGCAGGGAGCCCTGACTGGAGGTGAGGGAGCAGGTGAAATGGCAGGGAGCTCTGACTGGGTGTGAGGGAGCAGGTGAACGGGCAGGGTGTCCTGAATGGAGGTGAGGGAGCAGGTGAATAGGTAGGGAGCCCTGACTGGAGGTGAGGGAGACGGTGAATGGGCAGGGAGCCTGACTGGAGGTGATTGATCAGGTGAATGGGCAGGGAGCCCTGACTGGGGGTGAGGTACCAGCTGAACGGGCAGGGAGCCCTGACTGGGGGTCAGGGAGTAGGTGAACGGGCAGCGTGCCCTGACTGGATGTAAGGGAGCAGGTGAACGGGCAGGGAGCCCTGACTGCATGCGAGGGAGCATGTGAGCGGGCAGGGAGGCATAACTGGCGGTGAGGGAGCAGGTGAACGGGCAGGGAGCCCTGACTGGAGGTGAGGGATCAGCTGAACGGGCAGGGAGCCCGGACTGGAGGTGAGGGAGCAGGTGAACAGGCAAGGAGCCCTGACTGGATGTGAGGGTGCAGGTGAACGGGCAGGGAGCGGTAACTGGAGGTGAGGGAGCAGATGAACAGGCAGGGAGACCTGACTGGGGGTGAGGGTGCAGGTGAAAGGGCAGGGAGCCCTGACTGGAGGTGATGGAGCAGGTGAACGGGCAGGGAGCCTTACTGGATGTGAGGGAGCAGGTGAATGGGCAGGGTGTCCTGAATGGAGGTGAGGGAGCAGGTGAACGGGCATCGAGCCCTGACTGGGGGTGAAGGAGCAGGTGAACGGGCAGGGAGCCTGACTGGAGGTGAGGGATCAGGGGAATGGGCAGAGAGCCCTACTGGAGGTGACAGAGCAGGTGAACGTGCAGGGAGCCCTGACTTGGGGTGAGGGAGCAGGTGAACGGGCAGGGAGCACTAACTGGAGGTGAGGGAGCAGGTGAACGGGCAGGGAGCCCTGACGGGAGGTGAGGGAGCAGGTGAACAGGCAGCGAGCCCTGACTGGGAGTGAGGGAGTAGGTGAACGGTCAGCGAGCCCTGACTGGGGGTCAGGGGGCTGGTGAACGGGCAGCGAGCCCTGACTGGAGGTGAGGTAGCAGGGGAACGGGCAGGGAGCCCTGACTGGAGGTGAGGGATCAGGTGAACAGGCAGGGATTCCTGACTGGGGGTGAGGGAGCAGCTGAACGGGCAGGGAGCCCTGAGTCAGGGTGCGGGAGCAGGTGAACGGACAGGGAGCCCTGACTGGAGGTGAGGGAGCAGGTTAATGGGCAGGGAGCCCTGACGGGAGGTGAGGGAGCAGGTGAACGGGCAGGGAGCCCTGACTGGAGGTAAGGGAGCAGGTGAACGGGCAGGGAGCCCTGACTGGAGGTGAGGGAGCAGGTGAACTGCCAGGGAGCTCTGACTGGGTGTGAGGGAGCATGTGAACGGGCAGGGGGCCCTGACTGGGGTTGAGGGAGCAGGTAAACGGGCAGCGAGCCCTGACTAGGGGTGAGGGAGCAGGTGAACAGGCAGGGAGCCCTGACTAGAAGTGAGCAAGCAGGTGAAGGAGCAGGGAGCCCTGACTGGTGGTGAGGAAGCAGGTGAATGGGCAGGGAGCCCTGACTGCGAGTGAGGGAGTAGGTGAACAGGCAGCGAGCCCTGACTGGGGGTGAGGGAGCAGGTGAACAGGCAAGGAGCCCTGACTGGATGTGAGGGTGCAGGTGAACGGGCAGGGAGCGCTAACTGGAGGAGAGGGAGCAGGTGAACAGATAGGGAGCCCTGACTAGGGGTGAGGGTGCAGGTGAACGGGCACGGACCCCTGACTGGATGAGAGGAAGCAGGTGAACGGGCAGGGTGTCCTGAATGGAGGTGAGGGAGCAGGTGAACAGGCAGGGAGCCCTGACTGGAGGTGAGGGAGACAGTGAATGGGCAGGGAGCCTGACTGGAAGTGATTGATCAGGTGAACGGGCAGGGAGCCCTGACTGGACGTGAGCGAGCAGGTGAACGGGCAGTGAGGCCTAACTGGAGTTGAGGGAGCAGGTGAACGGGCAGGGAGCTCTGACTGGTTTTGAGGGAGCAGGTGAACAGGCAGGGAGCCCTGACGGGAGGTGAGGGAGCAGGTGAATGGGCAGCAAGCCCTGACTGGAGGTGAGGGAGCAGGTTAACGGGCAGGGAGCCTTGACTGGAGGTGAAGGAGTAAGTGAACGGGCAGGGAGCCCTGACTGGATGTGAGGGAGCAGGTGAACGGGCAGGGAGCCCTAACTGGCGGTGAGGGAGCAGGTGAACGGGCAGGGAGCCCTGACTGGAGGTGAGGGATCAGCTGAACGGGCAGGGAGCCCGGACTGGAGGTGAGGGAGCAGGTGAACAGGCAAGGAGCCCTGACTGGAGGTGAGGGATCAGGTGAACGGGCAGGGAGCCCTGACTGGAGGTGAGGGAGCAGGTGAAATGGCAGGGAGCTCTGACTGGGTGTGAGGGAGCAGGTGAACGGGCAGGGGGCCCTGACTGGGGGTGAGGGAGCAGGTAAACGGGCAGGGTATCCTGACTGCGGTTGAGGGAGCAAGTGAACGGACAGTGGGCCCTGACTGGGGGTGAGGGAGCAGGTGAACGGGCAGGGAGCCCTGACTGGGGGTGAGGGAGTAGGTGAACGGGCAGCGAGCCCTGACTGGGGGTGAGGGAGCAGGTGAACGGGTAGGGAGCCTTGACTGGAGGTGAAGGAGTAGGTGAACGGGCAGGGAGCCCTGACTGGATGTGAGGCAGCAGGTGAACGGGCAGGGAGCCCTGACTGGAGGTGAGGGATCAGCTGAACGGGCAGGGAGCCCTGACTGGATGTGAGGCAGCAGGTGAAAGGGCAGGGAGCCCTCACTGGAGGTGATGGAGCAGGTGAATGGGCAGGGAGCCCTTACTGGATGTAAGCGAGCAGGTGAACGGGCAGGGTGTCCTGAATGGAGGTGAGGGAGCAGGTGAATAGGTAGGGAGCCCTGACTGGAGGTGAGGGAGGCGGTGAATGGGCAGGGAGCCTGACTGGAGCTGATTGATCAGGTGAATGGGCAGGGAACCTTGACTGGGGGTGAGGAAGCAGGTGAACGGGCAGGGAGCCCTGACTGGAGGTGAGGGATCAGATGAACGGGCAGGGAGCCCTGACTGGAGGTGAGCGAGCAGGTGAACGGGCAGTGAGGCCTGACTGGGGGTGAGGGAGCAGGTGAACGGGCAGGGAGCCCTGACTGGGGGTGAGGGAGCAGATGAACGAGCAGGCAGCCCTGACTGGGTGTGAGGGAGCAGGTGAACGGGCAGGGAGCACTGACGGGAGATGAGGAAGCAGGTGAACAGTCAGGGAGCACTGACGGGAGGTGAGGGAGCAGGTGAACGGGCAGGGAGCCCTGACTGGGGGTGAGGGAGTAGGTGAATGGGCAGGGAGCCCTGACTGGATGTGAGGGAGCAGGTGAACGGGCAGGGAGCCCTGACTGCATGCGAGGGAGCAGGTGAGCGGGCAGGGAGGCCTAACTGGCGGTGAGGGAGCAGGTGAACGGGCAGGGAGCCCTGACTGGTGGTGAGGGAGCAGGTGAACGGGCAGGGAGCGCTAACTGGAGGTGAGGGAGCAGGTGAACAGGCAGGGACCACTGACTGGGGGTGAGGGAGCAGGTGAACGGGCAGGGAGCCCTGACTGGGGGTGAGGGAGCAGGTGAACGGGCAGGGAGCGCTAACTGGAGGTGAGGGAGCAGATGAACAGGCAGGGAGACCTGACTGGGGGTGAGGGAGACTGTGAACGGGCAGGGAGCCTTACTGGATGTGAGGGAGCAGGTGAACGGGCATCGAGCCCTGACTGGGGGTGAAGGAGCAGGTGAACGGGCAGGGAGACCTGACTGGAGGTGAGGGAGCAGGAGACCGGGCAGGGAGCCCTGATTGGAGGTGAGGGAGACTGTGAACGTGCAGGGAGCCCTGAATTGGGGTGATGGATCAGGTGAACGGGCAGGGAGCCCTGACGGGAGGTGAGGGAGCAGGTGAACAGGCAGCGAGCCCTGACTGGGTGTGAGGGGGCTGGTGAACGGGCAGCGAGCCCTGACTGGAGGTGAGGGTGCAAGTTAACGGCAGGGAGCCCTGACTGGAGTTGAGGGAGCAGGGGAACGGGCAGGGAGCCCTGACTGGAGGTGAGGGATCAGGTGAACGGACAGGGAGCCCTGACTGGAGGTGAGGGAGCAGGTTAATGGGCAGGGAGCCCTGACTAGAGGTAAGGGAGCAGGTGAACGGGCAGGGAGCCCTGACTGGAGGTGAGGGGGCAGGTGAGCGGGCAGGGAGCTCTGACTGGATGTGAGGGAGCAGCTGAACAGGCAGGGGGCCTTGACTGGGGTTGAGGGAGCAAGTGAACGGACAGTGGGCCCTGACTTGGGGTGAGGGAGCAGGTGAATGGGCAGGGAGCCGTGACTGGGGGTGAGGGAGTAGGTGAACGGGCAGCGAGCCCTGACTGGAGGTGAGTGAGCAGGTTAACGGGCAGAGAGCCTTGACTGGAGGTGAAGGAGTAGGTGAGCGGGCAGGGAGCTCTAACTGGCGGTGAGGGAGCAGGTGAATGGGCAGGGAGCCCTGACTGGAGGTGAGGGATCAGCTGAACGGGCAGGGAGCCCTGACTGGATGTGAGGGTGCAGGTGAACGGGCAGGGAGCGCTAACTGGAGGTGAGGGAGCAGGTGAACAGGCAGGGAGCCCTGACTGGAGGTGATGGAGCAGGTGAACGGGCAGGGAGCCCTTACTGGATGTGAGCGAGCAGGTGAACGGGCAGGGAGCCCTGACTGGAGGTGAGGGAGACGGTGAATGGGCAGGGAGCCTGACTGGAGGTGATTGATCAGGTGAATGAGCAGGGAGCCCTGACTGTGGGTGAGGAAGCAGGTGAACGGGCAGGGAGACCTGACTGGAGGTGAGGGATCAGGTGAACGGGCAGTGAGGCGTGACTGGGGGTGAGGCAGCAGGTGAACGGGCAGGGAGCCCTGACTGGGTGTGAGGGAGCAGGTGAACAGGCAGGGAGCCCTGACGGGAGGTGAGGGAGCAGGTGAACGGGCAGGGAGCCCTGACTGGGGGTGAGGGAGTAGGTGAACGGGCAGCGAGCCCTGACTGGGGGTGAGGGAGCAGGTTAACGGGCCGGGAGCCTTGACTGGAGGTGAAGGAGTAGGTGAACGGGCAGGGAGCCCTGACTGGGTGTGAGGGAGCAGGTGAGCGGGTAGCGAGCCCTGACTGGATGTGAGGGAGCAGGTGAACGGGCAGGGAGCCCTGACTGGAGGGGAAGGAGCAGGTGAGCGGGCAGGGAACCCTGACTGGGGTGTGGGAGCAGGTGGACGGGCAGGGAGCCCAGACTGTATGTGAGGGAGCAGGTGAACGGGCATCGAGCCCTGACTGGGGTTGAAGGAGCAGGTGAACGGGCAGGGAGACCTGACTGGAGGTGAGGGAGCAGGAGACCGGGCAGGGAGCGCTAACTGGAGGTGAGGGAGCAGGTGAACAGGCAGGGAGCCCTGATTGGGGGTGAGGGAGCAGGTTAATGGGCAGGGAGCCCTGACGGGAGGTGAGGGAGCAGGTGAACGGGCAGGGAGCCCTGACTGGAGGTAAGGGAGCAGGTGAACGGGCAGGGAGCCCTGACTGGAGGTGAAGGAGCCAGTGAACGGGCAGGGAGCCCTGACTGGAGGTGAGGGAGCAGGTGAACTGCCAGGGAGCTCTGACTGGGTGTGAGGGAGCATGTGAACGGGCAGGGAGCCCTTACTGGATGTGAGCGAGCAGGTGAACGGGCAGGGTGTCCTGAATGGAGGTGAGGGAGCAGCTGAATAGGTAGGGAGCCCTGACTGGAGGTGAGGGAGACGGTGAATGGGCAGGAGCCTGACTGGAGCTGATTGATCAGGTGAATGGGCAGGGAACCCTGACTGGGGGTGAGGAAGCAGGTGAACGTGCAGGGAGCCCTGACTAGAGGTGAGGGATCAGATGGACGGGCAGGAGCCCTGACTGGTGGTGAGGGAGCAGGTGAACGGGCAGGGAGCGCTAACTGGAGGTGAGGGAGCAGGTGAACAGGCAGGGACCACTGACTGGGGGTGAGGGAGCAGGTGAACGGGCAGGGAGCCCTGACTGGGGGTGAGGGAGCAGGTGAACGGGCAGGGAGCGCTAACTGGAGGTGAGGGAGCAGATGAACAGGCAGGGAGACCTGACTGGGGGTGAGGGAGACTGTGAACGGGCAGGGAGCCTTACTGGATGTGAGGGAGCAGGTGAACGGGCATCGAGCCCTGACTGGGGGTGAAGGAGCAGGTGAACGGGCAGGGAGACCTGACTGGAGGTGAGGGAGCAGGAGACCGGGCAGGGAGCCCTGATTGGAGGTGAGGGAGACTGTGAACGGGCAGGGAGCCTGACTGGAGGTGAGGGATCAGGTGAATGGGCAGAGAGCCCTGCTGGAGGTGACAGAGCAGGTGAACGTGCAGGGAGCCCTGAATTGGGGTGATGGATCAGGTGAACGGGCAGGGAGCCCTGACGGGAGGTGAGGGAGCAGGTGAACAGGCAGCGAGCCCTGACTGGGTGTGAGGGGGCTGGTGAACGGGCAGCGAGCCCTGACTGGAGGTGAGGGTGCAAGTTAACGGGCAGGGAGCCCTGACTGGAGTTGAGGGAGCAGGGGAACGGGCAGGGAGCCCTGACTGGAGGTGAGGGATCAGGTGAACGGACAGGGAGCCCTGACTGGAGGTGAGGGAGCAGGTTAACGGGCAGGGAGCCCTGACTAGAGGTAAGGGAGCAGGTGAACGGGCAAGGAGCCCTGACTGGAGGGGAAGGAGCAGGTGAGCGGGCAGGGAACCCTGACTGGGGGTGTGGGAGCAGGTGGACGGGCAGGGAGCCCAGACTGGAGGTGAGGGGGCAGGTGAACTGCCAGGGAGCTCTGACTGGGTGTGAGGGAGCAGCTGAACAGGCAGGGGGCCCTGACTGGGGGTGAGGGAGCAGTTAAACGGGCAGGTTATCCTGACTGGGGTTGAGGTAGCAAGTGAACGGACAGTGGGCCCTGACTTGGGGTGAGGGAGCAGGTGAACGGGCAGGGAGCCGTGACTGGGGGTGAGGGAGTAGGTGAACGGGCAGCGAGCCCTGACTGGAGGTGAGTGAGCAGGTTAACGGGCAGAGAGCCTTGACTGGAGGTGAAGGAGTAGGTGAGCGGGCTGGGAGCTCTAACTGGCGGTGAGGGAGCAGGTGAACGGGCAGGGAGCCCTGACTGGAGGTGAGGGATCAGCTGAACGGGCAGGGAGCCCTGACTGGATGTGAGGGTGCAGGTGAACGGGCAGGGAGCGCTAACTGGAGGTGAGGGAGCAGGTGAACAGGCAGGGAGCCCTGACTGGAGGTGATGGAGCAGGTGAACGGGCAGGGAGCCCTTACTGGATGTGAGCGAGCAGGTGAACAGGCAGGGAGCCCTGACTGGAGGTGAGGGAGACGGTGAATGGGCAGGGAGCCTGACTGGAGGTGATTGATCAGGTGAATGAGCAGGGAGCCCTGACTGTGGGTGAGGAAGCAGGTGAACGGGCAGGGAGACCTGACTGGAGGTGAGGGATCAGGTGAACGGGCAGTGAGGCGTGACTGGGGGTGAGGCAGCAGGTGAACGGGCAGGGAGCCCTGACTGGGTGTGAGGGAGCAGGTGAACAGGCAGGGAGCCCTGACGGGAGGTGAGGGAGCAGGTGAACGGGCAGGGAGCCCTGACTGGGGGTGAGGGAGTAGGTGAACGGGCAGCGAGCCCTGACTGGGGGTGAGGGAGCAGGTTAACGGGCCGGGAGCCTTGACTGGAGGTGAAGGAGTAGGTGAACGGGCAGGGAGCCCTGACTGGGTGTGAGGGAGCAGGTGAGTGGGCAGGGAGCCCTAACTGGCGGTGAGGGAGCAGGTGAACGGGCAGGGAGCCCTGACTGGGTGTGAGGGAGCAGGTGAGCGGGTAGCGAGCCCTGACTGGATGTGAGGGAGCAGGTGAACGGGCAGGGAGCCCTGACTGGAGGGGAAGGAGCAGGTGAGCGGGCAGGGAACCCTGACTGGGGGTGTGGGAGCAGGTGGACGGGCAGGGAGCCCAGACTGTATGTGAGGGAGCAGGTGAACGGGCATCGAACCCTGACTGGGGATGAAGGAGCAGGTGAACGGGCAGGGAGACCTGACTGGAGGTGAGGGAGCAGGAGACCGGGCAGGGAGCGCTAACTGGAGGTGAGGGAGCAGGTGAACAGGCAGGGAACCCTGATTGGGGGTGAGGGTGCAGGTGAAAGGGCATCGAGCCCTGACTGGGGATGAAGGAGCAGGTGAACGGGCAGGGAGACCTGACTGGAGGTGAGGGAGCAGGAGACCGGGCAGGGAGCGCTAACTGGAGGTGAGGGAGCAGGTGAACAGGCAGGGAGCCCTGATTGGGGGTGAGGGTGCAGGTGAAAGGGCAGGGAGCCCTGACTGGAGGTGATGGAGCAGGTGAACGGGCAGGGAGCCCTTACTGGATGTGAGGGAGCAGGTGAACGGGCAGGGTGTCCTGAATGGAGGTGAGGGAGCAGGTGAATAGGCAGGGAGCCCTGATTGGAGGTGAGGGAGACTGTGAACGGGCAGGGAGCCTGACTGGAGGTGAGGGAGCAGTTGAACGGGCAGGGAGCCCTGACGGGAGGTGAGGGAGCAGGTGAACGGTCAGCGAGCCCTGACTGGGGGTGAGGGGGCTGGTGAACGGGCTGCGAGCCCTGACTGGAGGTGAGGGAGCAGGTTAACGGGCAGGGGGCCTTGACTGGAGTTGAGGGAGCAGGGGAACGGGCAGGGAGCCCTGACTGGAGGTGAGGGATCAGGTGAACGGGCAGGGATTCCTGACTGGGGGTGAGGGAGCAGGTGAACGGGCAGGGAGCCCTGAGTCAGGGTGAGGGAGATGGTGAACGTGCAGGGAACCCTGACTGGGGGTGCGGGAGCAGGTGAACGGGCAGGGAGCCCTGACTGGAGGTGAGGGAGCAGGTGAACTGCCAGGGAGCTCTGACTGGGTGTGAGGGAGCATGTGAACGGGCAGGGGGCCCTGACTGGGGTTGAGGGAGCAGGTAAACGGGCAGCGAGCCCTGACTAGGGGTGAGGGAGCAGGTGAACAGGCAGGGAGCCCTGACTAGAAGTGAGCAAGCAGGTGAAGGAGCAGGGAGCCCTGACTGGTGGTGAGGAAGCAGGTGAATGGGCAGGGAGCCCTGACTGCGAGTGAGGGAGTGGGTGAACAGGCAGCGAGCCCTGACTGGGGGTGAGGGAGCAGGTGAACAGGCAAGGAGCCCTGACTGGATGTGAGGGTGCAGGTGAACGGGCAGGGAGCGCTAACTGGAGGAGAGGGAGCAGGTGAACAGATGGGGAGCCCTGACTAGGGGTGAGGGTGCAGGTGAACGGGCACGGAGCCCTGACTGGATGAGAGGAAGCAGGTGAACGGGCAGGGTGTCCTGAATGGAGGTGAGGGAGCAGGTGAACAGGCAGGGAGCCCTGACTGGAGGTGAGGGAGACAGTGAATGGGCAGGGAGCCTGACTGGAAGTGATTGATCAGGTGAACGGGCAGGGAGCCCTGACTGGACGTGAGCGAGCAGGTGAACGGGCAGTGAGGCCTAACTGGAGCTGAGGGAGCAGGTGAACGGGCAGGGAGCTCTGACTGGGTTTGAGGGAGCAGGTGAACAGGCAGGGAGCCCTGACGGGAGGTGAGGGAGCAGGTGAATGGGCAGCAAGCCCTGACTGGAGGTGAGGGAGCAGGTTAACGGGCAGGGAGCCTTGACTGGAGGTGAAGGAGTAAGTGAACGGGCAGGGAGCCCTGACTGGATGTGAGGGAGCAGGTGAACGGGCAGGGAGCCCTAACTGGCGGTGAGGGAGCAGGTGAACGGGCAGGGAGCCCTGACTGGAGGTGAGGGATCAGCTGAACGGGCAGGGAGCCCGGACTGGAGGTGAGGGAGCAGGTGAACAGGCAAGGAGCCCTGACTGGAGGTGAGGGATCAGGTGAACGGGCAGGGAGCCCTGACTGGAGGTGAGGGAGCAGGTGAAATGGCAGGGAGCTCTGACTGGGTGTGAGGGAGCAGGTGAACGGGCAGGGGGCCCTGACTGGGGGTGAGGGAGCAGGTAAACGGGCAGGGTATCCTGACTGCGGTTGAGGGAGCAAGTGAACGGACAGTGGGCCCTGACTGGGGGTGAGGGAGCAGGTGAACGGGCAGGGAGCCCTGACTGGGGGTGAGGGAGTAGGTGAACGGGCAGCGAGCCCTGACTGGGGGTGAGGGAGCAGGTGAACGGGTAGGGAGCCTTGACTGGAGGTGAAGGAGTAGGTGAACGGGCAGGGAGCCCTGACTGGATGTGAGGCAGCAGGTGAACGGGCAGGGAGCCCTGACTGGAGGTGAGGGATCAGCTGAACGGGCAGGGAGCCCTGACTGGATGTGAGGCAGCAGGTGAAAGGGCAGGGAGCCCTCACTGGAGGTGATGGAGCAGGTGAATGGGCAGGGAGCCCTTACTGGATGTAAGCGAGCAGGTGAACGGGCAGGGTGTCCTGAATGGAGGTGAGGGAGCAGGTGAATAGGTAGGGAGCCCTGACTGGAGGTGAGGGAGGCGGTGAATGGGCAGGGAGCCTGACTGGAGCTGATTGATCAGGTGAATGGGCAGGGAACCTTGACTGGGGGTGAGGAAGCAGGTGAACGGGCAGGGAGCCCTGACTGGAGGTGAGGGATCAGATGAACGGGCAGGGAGCCCTGACTGGAGGTGAGCGAGCAGGTGAACGGGCAGTGAGGCCTGACTGGGGGTGAGGGAGCAGGTGAACGGGCAGGGAGCCCTGACTGGGGGTGAGGGAGCAGATGAACGAGCAGGCAGCCCTGACTGGGTGTGAGGGAGCAGGTGAACGGGCAGGGAGCACTGACGGGAGATGAGGAAGCAGGTGAACAGTCAGGGAGCACTGACGGGAGGTGAGGGAGCAGGTGAACGGGCAGGGAGCCCTGACTGGGGGTGAGGGAGTAGGTGAATGGGCAGGGAGCCCTGACTGGATGTGAGGGAGCAGGTGAACGGGCAGGGAGCCCTGACTGCATGCGAGGGAGCAGGTGAGCGGGCAGGGAGGCCTAACTGGCGGTGAGGGAGCAGGTGAACGGGCAGGGAGCCCTGACTGGTGGTGAGGGAGCAGGGTGAACGGGCAGGGAGCGCTAACTGGAGGTGAGGGAGCAGGTGAACAGGCAGGGACCACTGACTGGGGGTGAGGGAGCAGGTGAACGGGCAGGGAGCCCTGACTGGGGGTGAGGGAGCAGGTGAACGGGCAGGGAGCGCTAACTGGAGGTGAGGGAGCAGATGAACAGGCAGGGAGACCTGACTGGGGGTGAGGGAGACTGTGAACGGGCAGGGAGCCTTACTGGATGTGAGGGAGCAGGTGAACGGGCATCGAGCCCTGACTGGGGGTGAAGGAGCAGGTGAACGGGCAGGGAGACCTGACTGGAGGTGAGGGAGCAGGAGACCGGGCAGGGAGCCCTGATTGGAGGTGAGGGAGACTGTGAACGTGCAGGGAGCCCTGAATTGGGGTGATGGATCAGGTGAACGGGCAGGGAGCCCTGACGGGAGGTGAGGGAGCAGGTGAACAGGCAGCGAGCCCTGACTGGGTGTGAGGGGGCTGGTGAACGGGCAGCGAGCCCTGACTGGAGGTGAGGGTGCAAGTTAACGGCAGGGAGCCCTGACTGGAGTTGAGGGAGCAGGGGAACGGGCAGGGAGCCCTGACTGGAGGTGAGGGATCAGGTGAACGGACAGGGAGCCCTGACTGGAGGTGAGGGAGCAGGTTAATGGGCAGGGAGCCCTGACTAGAGGTAAGGGAGCAGGTGAACGGGCAGGGAGCCCTGACTGGAGGTGAGGGGGCAGGTGAGCGGGCAGGGAGCTCTGACTGGATGTGAGGGAGCAGCTGAACAGGCAGGGGGGCCTTGACTGGGGTTGAGGGAGCAAGTGAACGGACAGTGGGCCCTGACTTGGGGTGAGGGAGCAGGTGAATGGGCAGGGAGCCGTGACTGGGGGTGAGGGAGTAGGTGAACGGGCAGCGAGCCCTGACTGGAGGTGAGTGAGCAGGTTAACGGGCAGAGAGCCTTGACTGGAGGTGAAGGAGTAGGTGAGCGGGCAGGGAGCTCTAACTGGCGGTGAGGGAGCAGGTGAATGGGCAGGGAGCCCTGACTGGAGGTGAGGGATCAGCTGAACGGGCAGGGAGCCCTGACTGGATGTGAGGGTGCAGGTGAACGGGCAGGGAGCGCTAACTGGAGGTGAGGGAGCAGGTGAACAGGCAGGGAGCCCTGACTGGAGGTGATGGAGCAGGTGAACGGGCAGGGAGCCCTTACTGGATGTGAGCGAGCAGGTGAACGGGCAGGGAGCCCTGACTGGAGGTGAGGGAGACGGTGAATGGGCAGGGAGCCTGACTGGAGGTGATTGATCAGGTGAATGAGCAGGGGAGCCCTGACTGTGGGTGAGGAAGCAGGTGAACGGGCAGGGAGACCTGACTGGAGGTGAGGGATCAGGTGAACGGGCAGTGAGGCGTGACTGGGGGTGAGGCAGCAGGTGAACGGGCAGGGAGCCCTGACTGGGTGTGAGGGAGCAGGTGAACAGGCAGGGAGCCCTGACGGGAGGTGAGGGAGCAGGTGAACGGGCAGGGAGCCCTGACTGGGGGTGAGGGAGTAGGTGAACGGGCAGCGAGCCCTGACTGGGGGTGAGGGAGCAGGTTAACGGGCCGGGAGCCTTGACTGGAGGTGAAGGAGTAGGTGAACGGGCAGGGAGCCCTGACTGGGTGTGAGGGAGCAGGTGAGCGGGTAGCGAGCCCTGACTGGATGTGAGGGAGCAGGTGAACGGGCAGGGAGCCCTGACTGGAGGGGAAGGAGCAGGTGAGCGGGCAGGGAACCCTGACTGGGGGTGTGGGAGCAGGTGGACGGGCAGGGAGCCCAGACTGTATGTGAGGGAGCAGGTGAACGGGCATCGAGCCCTGACTGGGGTTGAAGGAGCAGGTGAACGGGCAGGGAGAC
>NW_027275994.1:0-46567 GCF_030028105.1 Mobula birostris | reverse complement strand
TGAGGTAGTGCAGTGAGGAACTTTGTACTTTGAGGTGGTGCGGTGAGGTACTTTGTACTTTGAGGTAGTGCAGTGAGGAACTTTGTACTTTGAGGTAGTGCGGTGAGGTACTTTGTACTTTGAGATAGTAGAGTGATGTACTTTGTACTTTGAGGTAGTGCAGTGAGGTGCTTTGTACTTTGAGGTAGTGCAATGAGGTACTTTGTACTTTGAAGTAGAGCGGTGAGGAACTTTGTACTTTGAGGTAGTAGAGTGAAGTACTTTGTACTTTGAGGAAGTAGAGTGAGGTACTTTGTACTTTGAGGTAGTGCAGTGAGGAACTTTGTACTTTTAGGTAGTGCAGTGAGGTACTTTGTACTTTGAGGTATTAGAGTGAGGTACTTTGTACTTTGAGGTAGTGCGGTGAGGTACTTTGTACTTTGAGGTAGTAGAGTGAGGTAGTTTGTACTTTGAGGTAGTGCAGTGAGGTACTTTGTACTTTGAGGTAGTGCAGTGAGGAACTTTGTACTTTGAGAAAGGAGAGTGAGGTACTTTGTACTTTGAGGTAGTGCGGTGAGGTACTTTGTACTTTGAGGTAATAGAGTGAGGTACTTTGTACTTTGAGGTAGGGCGGTGAGGAACTTTGTACTTTGAGGTCGTGCAGTGAGGAACTTTGTACTTTGAGGTAGTGCGGTGAGGTACTTTGTACTTTGAGTTAGTAGAGTGATGTACTCTGTACTTTGAGGTAGTGCAGTGAGGTGCTTTGTACTTTGAGGTAGTGCGGTGAGGTACTTTGTACTTTGAGGTAGTGTAATGAGGTACTTTGTACTTTGAAGTCGTGCGGTGAGGAACTTTGTACTTTGAGGTAGTAGAGTGAGGTACTTTGTACTGTGAGGAAGTAGAGTGAGGTACTTTGTACTTTGACGTAGTGCAGTGAGGTACTTTGCACTTGGAGGTAGTGCGGTGAGAAACTTCTGTAGTTTGAGGTAGTAGAGTGAGGTACTTTGTACTTTGAGGCAGTAGAGTGAGGAACTTTGTACTTTGAGGTAGTGTAGTGAGGAACTTTGTAATTTGAGGTAGTAGAGTGAGGTACTTTGTACTTTGAGGTAGTGCGGTGAGGTAATTTGTACTTTGAGGTAGTAGAGTGAGGTACTTTATACTTTGAGGTAGTGCAGTGAGGTACCTTGTACTTTGAGGTAGTGCAGTGAGGAACTTTGTACTTTGAGGTAGTAGAGTGAGGTACTTTGTACTTTGAGGTAGTGCGGTGAGTTACTTCGTACTTTGAGGTAGTAGAGTGAGGTACTTTGTACTTAGAGGTAGGGCGGTGAGGAACTTTGTACTTTGAGGTCGGGCAGTGAGGAACTTTGTACCTTGAGGTAGTGCAGTGAGGTACTTTGTAGTTTGAGGTAGAGCGGTGAGCTACTTTGTACTTTGAGGTAGTAGAGTGAGGTACTTTGTACTTTGAGGTAGGGCGGTGAGGAACTATGTAATTTGAGGTAGTGCAGTGAGGAACTTTGTACTTTGAGGTAGTGCAGTGAGGTACTTTGAGGTCGTGCAGTGAGGTACTTTGTACTTTGAGGTAGTGCGGTGAGGTACTTTGTACTTGGATGTAGTGCGGCGCAGTATTTTGTACTTTGAGGTAGTGCAGTGAGGTACTTTGTAGTCTGAGGTAGTAGAGTGAGGTACTTTGTAATTTGCACTTTCAGGTAGTGCAGTGAGGAACTTTGTACTTTGAGGTGGTGCGGTGAGGTAGTTTGTACTTTGAGGTAGTAGAGTGAGGTACTTTGTACTTTGAGGTAGTGCAGTGAGGTACTTTGTACCTTGAGGTAGTAGAGTGAGGTACTTTGTACTTTGAGGCAGTGCGGTCAGGTACTTTGTACTTTGAGGTAGTAGAGTGAGGTACTTTGTACTTTGAGGTACTGCAGTGAGGAACTTTGTACTTTGAGGTAGTAGAGTGAGGTACTTTGTACTTTGAGCTAGTGCAGTGAGGTACTTTGTACTTTGAGGTAGTAGAGTGAGGTACTTTGTACTTTGAGGTAGTGCGGTGAGGTACTTTGTACTTTGAGGTAGTAGAGTGAGTAAGTTTGTACTTTGAGGTAGTGCAGTGAGGTACTTTGTACTTTGAGGTAGTGCAGTGAGGAACTTTGTACTTTGATGTTGTAGAGTGAGGTACTTTGTACTTTGAGGTAGTGCGGTGAGGTACTTTGTACTTTGAGGTAGTAGAGTGAGATACTTTGTACTTTGAGGTAGGGCGGTGAGGAACTTTGTACTTTGAGGTCGTGCAGTGAGGAACTTTGTACTTTGAGGTAGTAGAGTGAGGTACTTTGTAATTTGAGGTAGTGCAATGAGGTACTTTGTACTTTGCAGTAGTGCGGTGAGGAACTTTGTACTTTGAGGTAGTAGAGTGAGGTAGTTTGCACTTTGAGGTAGGGCGGTGAGGAACTTTGTACTTTGAGGTAGTGCAGTGAGGAACTTTGTACTTTGAGATGGTGCGGTGAGGTACTTTGTACTTTGAGGTAGTGCAGTGAGGTACTTTGTACTTTGAGGTAGAGCGGTGAGCTACTTTGTACTTTGAGGTAGTAGAGTGATGTACTTTGTACTTTGAGGTAGTGCAGTGAGGTTCTTTGTACTTTGAGGTAGTGCGGTGAGGTACTTTGTACTTTGAGGTAGTGCGGTGCAGTACTTTGTACTTTGAGGTACTGTAGTGAGCTACTTTGTAGTCTGAGGTAGTAGAGTGAGGTACTTTGTAATTTGTACTTTGAGGTAGTGCAGTGAGGAACTTTGTACTTTGAGGTGGTGCGGTGAGGTACTTTGTACTTTGAGGTAGTGCAGTGAGGAACTTTGTACTTTGAGGTAGTGCGGTGAGCTACTTTGTACTTTGAGATAGTAGAGTGATGTACTTTGTACTTTGAGGTAGTGCAGTGAGGTGCTTTGTACTTTGAGGTAGTGCGGTGAGGAACTTTGTACCTTGAGGTAGTGCAGTGAGGTACTTTGTAGTTTGAGGTAGAGCGGTGAGCTACTTTGTACTTTGAGGTAGTAGAGTGAGGTACTTTGTACTTTGAGGTAGGGCGGTGAGGAACTTTGTACTTTGAGGTCGTGCAGTGAGGAACTTTGTACTTTGAGGTAGTGCGGTGAGGTACTTTGTACTTTGAGTTAGTAGAGTGATGTACTCTGTACTTTGAGGTAGTGCAGTGAGGTGCTTTGTACTTTGAGGTAGTGCGGTGAGGTACTTTGTACTTTGAGGTAGTGTAATGAGGTACTTTGTACTTTGAAGTCGTGCGGTGAGGAACTTTGTACTTTGAGGTAGTAGAGTGAGGTACTTTGTACTGTGAGGAAGTAGAGTGAGGTACTTTGTACTTTGACGTAGTGCAGTGAGGTACTTTGCACTTGGAGGTAGTGCGGTGAGAAACTTCTGTAGTTTGAGGTAGTAGAGTGAGGTACTTTGTACTTTGAGGCAGTAGAGTGAGGAACTTTGTACTTTGAGGTAGTGTAGTGAGGAACTTTGTAATTTGAGGTAGTAGAGTGAGGTACTTTGTACTTTGAGGTAGTGCGGTGAGGTAATTTGTACTTTGAGGTAGTAGAGTGAGGTACTTTATACTTTGAGGTAGTGCAGTGAGGTACCTTGTACTTTGAGGTAGTGCAGTGAGGAACTTTGTACTTTGAGGTAGTAGAGTGAGGTACTTTGTACTTTGAGGTAGTGCGGTGAGTTACTTCGTACTTTGAGGTAGTAGAGTGAGGTACTTTGTACTTAGAGGTAGGGCGGTGAGGAACTTTGTACTTTGAGGTCGGGCAGTGAGGAACTTTGTACCTTGAGGTAGTGCAGTGAGGTACTTTGTAGTTTGAGGTAGAGCGGTGAGCTACTTTGTACTTTGAGGTAGTAGAGTGAGGTACTTTGTACTTTGAGGTAGGGCGGTGAGGAACTATGTAATTTGAGGTAGTGCAGTGAGGAACTTTGTACTTTGAGGTAGTGCAGTGAGGTACTTTGAGGTCGTGCAGTGAGGTACTTTGTACTTTGAGGTAGTGCGGTGAGGTACTTTGTACTTGGATGTAGTGCGGCGCAGTATTTTGTACTTTGAGGTAGTGCAGTGAGGTACTTTGTAGTCTGAGGTAGTAGAGTGAGGTACTTTGTAATTTGCACTTTCAGGTAGTGCAGTGAGGAACTTTGTACTTTGAGGTGGTGCGGTGAGGTAGTTTGTACTTTGAGGTAGTAGAGTGAGGTACTTTGTACTTTGAGGTAGTGCAGTGAGGTACTTTGTACCTTGAGGTAGTAGAGTGAGGTACTTTGTACTTTGAGGCAGTGCGGTCAGGTACTTTGTACTTTGAGGTAGTAGAGTGAGGTACTTTGTACTTTGAGGTACTGCAGTGAGGAACTTTGTACTTTGAGGTAGTAGAGTGAGGTACTTTGTACTTTGAGCTAGTGCAGTGAGGTACTTTGTACTTTGAGGTAGTAGAGTGAGGTACTTTGTACTTTGAGGTAGTGCGGTGAGGTACTTTGTACTTTGAGGTAGTAGAGTGAGTAAGTTTGTACTTTGAGGTAGTGCAGTGAGGTACTTTGTACTTTGAGGTAGTGCAGTGAGGAACTTTGTACTTTGATGTTGTAGAGTGAGGTACTTTGTACTTTGAGGTAGTGCGGTGAGGTACTTTGTACTTTGAGGTAGTAGAGTGAGATACTTTGTACTTTGAGGTAGGGCGGTGAGGAACTTTGTACTTTGAGGTCGTGCAGTGAGGAACTTTGTACTTTGAGGTAGTAGAGTGAGGTACTTTGTAATTTGAGGTAGTGCAATGAGGGACTTTGTACTTTGCAGTAGTGCGGTGAGGAACTTTGTACTTTGAGGTAGTAGAGTGAGGTAGTTTGCACTTTGAGGTAGGGCGGTGAGGAACTTTGTACTTTGAGGTAGTGCAGTGAGGAACTTTGTACTTTGAGATGGTGCGGTGAGGTACTTTGTACTTTGAGGTAGTGCAGTGAGGTACTTTGTACTTTGAGGTAGAGCGGTGAGCTACTTTGTACTTTGAGGTAGTAGAGTGATGTACTTTGTACTTTGAGGTAGTGCAGTGAGGTTCTTTGTACTTTGAGGTAGTGCGGTGAGGTACTTTGTACTTTGAGGTAGTGCGGTGCAGTACTTTGTACTTTGAGGTACTGTAGTGAGCTACTTTGTAGTCTGAGGTAGTAGAGTGAGGTACTTTGTAATTTGTACTTTGAGGTAGTGCAGTGAGGAACTTTGTACTTTGAGGTGGTGCGGTGAGGTACTTTGTACTTTGAGGTAGTGCAGTGAGGAACTTTGTACTTTGAGGTAGTGCGGTGAGGTACTTTGTACTTTGAGATAGTAGAGTGATGTACTTTGTACTTTGAGGTAGTGCAGTGAGGTGCTTTGTACTTTGAGGTAGTGCGGTGAGGAACTTTGTACCTTGAGGTAGTGCAGTGAGGTACTTTGTAGTTTGAGGTAGAGCGGTGAGCTACTTTGTACTTTGAGGTAGTAGAGTGAGGTACTTTGTACTTTGAGGTAGGGCGGTGAGGAACTATGTAATTTGAGGTAGTGCAGTGAGGAACTTTGTACTTTGAAGTAGTGCAGTGAGGTACTTTGAGGTCGTGCAGTGAGGTACTTTGTACTTTGAAGTAGTGCGGTGAGGTACTTTGTACTTGGATGTAGTGCGGTGCAGTATTTTGTACTTTGAGGTAGTGCAGTGAGGTACTTTGTAGTCTGAGGTAGTAGAGTGAGGTACTTTGTAATTTGCACTTTCAGGTAGTGCAGTGAGGAACTTTGTACTTTGAGGTGGTGCGGTGAGGTAGTTTGTACTTTGAGGTAGTAGAGTGAGGTACTTTGTACTTTGAGGTAGTGCAGTGAGGTACTTTGTACCTTGAGGTAGTAGAGTGAGGTACTTTGTACTTTGAGGCAGTGCGGTCAGGTACTTTGTACTTTGAGGTAGTAGAGTGAGGTACTTTGTACTTTGAGGTAGTGCAGTGAGGAACTTTGTACTTTGAGGTAGTAGAGTGAGGTACTTTGTACTTTGAGCTAGTGCAGTGAGGTACTTTGGACTTTGAGGTAGTAGAGTGAGGTACTTTGTACTTTGAGGTAGTGCGGTGAGGTACTTTGTACTTTGAGGTAGTAGAGTGAGTAAGTTTGTACTTTGAGGTAGTGCAGTGAGGTACTTTGTACTTTGAGGTAGTGCAGTGAGGAACTTTGTACTTTGATGTTGTAGAGTGAGGTACTTTGTACTTTGAGGAAGTGCGGTGAGGTACTTTGTACTTTGAGGTAGTAGAGTGAGATACTTTGTACTTTGAGGTAGGGCGGTGAGGAACTTTGTACTTTGAGGTCGTGCAGTGAGGAACTTTGTACTTTGAGGTAGTGCGGTGAGGTACTTTGTACTTTGAGTTAGTAGAGTGATGTACTCTGTACTTTGAGGTAGTGCAGTGAGGTGCTTTGTACTTTGAGGTAGTGCGGTGAGGTACTTTGTACTTTGAGGTAGTGTAATGAGGTACTTTGTACTTTGAAGTCGTGCGGTGAGGAACTTTGTACTTTGAGGTAGTAGAGTGAGGTACTTTGTACTGTGAGGAAGTAGAGTGAGGTACTTTGTACTTTGACGTAGTGCAGTGAGGTACTTTGCACTTGGAGGTAGTGCGGTGAGAAACTTCTGTAGTTTGAGGTAGTAGAGTGAGGTACTTTGTACTTTGAGGCAGTAGAGTGAGGAACTTTGTACTTTGAGGTAGTGTAGTGAGGAACTTTGTAATTTGAGGTAGTAGAGTGAGGTACTTTGTACTTTGAGGTAGTGCGGTGAGGTAATTTGTACTTTGAGGTAGTAGAGTGAGGTACTTTATACTTTGAGGTAGTGCAGTGAGGTACCTTGTACTTTGAGGTAGTGCAGTGAGGAACTTTGTACTTTGAGGTAGTAGAGTGAGGTACTTTGTACTTTGAGGTAGTGCGGTGAGTTACTTCGTACTTTGAGGTAGTAGAGTGAGGTACTTTGTACTTAGAGGTAGGGCGGTGAGGAACTTTGTACTTTGAGGTCGGGCAGTGAGGAACTTTGTACCTTGAGGTAGTGCAGTGAGGTACTTTGTAGTTTGAGGTAGAGCGGTGAGCTACTTTGTACTTTGAGGTAGTAGAGTGAGGTACTTTGTACTTTGAGGTAGGGCGGTGAGGAACTATGTAATTTGAGGTAGTGCAGTGAGGAACTTTGTACTTTGAGGTAGTGCAGTGAGGTACTTTGAGGTCGTGCAGTGAGGTACTTTGTACTTTGAGGTAGTGCGGTGAGGTACTTTGTACTTGGATGTAGTGCGGCGCAGTATTTTGTACTTTGAGGTAGTGCAGTGAGGTACTTTGTAGTCTGAGGTAGTAGAGTGAGGTACTTTGTAATTTGCACTTTCAGGTAGTGCAGTGAGGAACTTTGTACTTTGAGGTGGTGCGGTGAGGTAGTTTGTACTTTGAGGTAGCAGAGTGAGGTACTTTGTACTTTGAGGTAGTGCAGTGAGGTACTTTGTACCTTGAGGTAGTAGAGTGAGGTACTTTGTACTTTGAGGCAGTGCGGTCAGGTACTTTGTACTTTGAGGTAGTAGAGTGAGGTACTTTGTACTTTGAAGTAGTGCAGTGAGGAACTTTGTACTTTGAGGTAGTAGAGTGAGGTACTTTGTACTTTGAGCTAGTGCAGTGAGGTACTTTGTACTTTGAGGTAGTAGAGTGAGGTACTTTGTACTTTGAGGTAGTGCGGTGAGGTACTTTGTACTTTGAGGTAGTAGAGTGAGTAAGTTTGTACTTTGAGGTAGTGCAGTGAGGTACTTTGTACTTTGAGGTAGTGCAGTGAGGAACTTTGTACTTTGATGTTGTAGAGTGAGGTACTTTGTACTTTGAGGTAGTGCGGTGAGGTACTTTGTACTTTGAGGTAGTAGAGTGAGATACTTTGTACTTTGAGGTAGGGCGGTGAGGAACTTTGTACTTTGAGGTCGTGCAGTGAGGAACTTTGTACTTTGAGGTAGTAGAGTGAGGTACTTTGTAATTTGAGGTAGTGCAATGAGGTACTTTGTACTTTGCAGTAGTGCGGTGAGGAACTTTGTACTTTGAGGTAGTAGAGTGAGGTAGTTTGCACTTTGAGGTAGGGCGGTGAGGAACTTTGTACTTTGAGGTAGTGCAGTGAGGAACTTTGTACTTTGAGATGGTGCGGTGAGGTACTTTGTACTTTGAGGTAGTGCAGTGAGGTACTTTGTACTTTGAGGTAGAGCGGTGAGCTACTTTGTACTTTGAGGTAGTAGAGTGATGTACTTTGTACTTTGAGGTAGTGCAGTGAGGTTCTTTGTACTTTGAGGTAGTGCGGTGAGGTACTTTGTACTTTGAGGTAGTGCGGTGCAGTACTTTGTACTTTGAGGTACTGTAGTGAGCTACTTTGTAGTCTGAGGTAGTAGAGTGAGGTACTTTGTAATTTGTACTTTGAGGTAGTGCAGTGAGGAACTTTGTACTTTGAGGTGGTGCGGTGAGGTACTTTGTACTTTGAGGTAGTGCAGTGAGGAACTTTGTACTTTGAGGTAGTGCGGTGAGGTACTTTGTACTTTGAGATAGTAGAGTGATGTACTTTGTACTTTGAGGTAGTGCAGTGAGGTGCTTTGTACTTTGAGGTAGTGCGGTGAGGAACTTTGTACCTTGAGGTAGTGCAGTGAGGTACTTTGTAGTTTGAGGTAGAGCGGTGAGCTACTTTGTACTTTGAGGTAGTAGAGTGAGGTACTTTGTACTTTGAGGTAGGGCGGTGAGGAACTATGTAATTTGAGGTAGTGCAGTGAGGAACTTTGTACTTTGAAGTAGTGCAGTGAGGTACTTTGAGGTCGTGCAGTGAGGTACTTTGTACTTTGAAGTAGTGCGGTGAGGTACTTTGTACTTGGATGTAGTGCGGTGCAGTATTTTGTACTTTGAGGTAGTGCAGTGAGGTACTTTGTAGTCTGAGGTAGTAGAGTGAGGTACTTTGTAATTTGCACTTTCAGGTAGTGCAGTGAGGAACTTTGTACTTTGAGGTGGTGCGGTGAGGTAGTTTGTACTTTGAGGTAGTAGAGTGAGGTACTTTGTACTTTGAGGTAGTGCAGTGAGGTACTTTGTACCTTGAGGTAGTAGAGTGAGGTACTTTGTACTTTGAGGCAGTGCGGTCAGGTACTTTGTACTTTGAGGTAGTAGAGTGAGGTACTTTGTACTTTGAGGTAGTGCAGTGAGGAACTTTGTACTTTGAGGTAGTAGAGTGAGGTACTTTGTACTTTGAGCTAGTGCAGTGAGGTACTTTGGACTTTGAGGTAGTAGAGTGAGGTACTTTGTACTTTGAGGTAGTGCAGTGAGGAACTTTGTACTTTGAGGTAGTAGAGTGAGGTACTTTGTACTTTGAGGTAGTGCGGTGAGTTACTTCGTACTTTGAGGTAGTAGAGTGAGGTACTTTGTACTTAGAGGTAGGGCGGTGAGGAACTTTGTACTTTGAGGTCGGGCAGTGAGGAACTTTGTACCTTGAGGTAGTGCAGTGAGGTACTTTGTAGTTTGAGGTAGAGCGGTGAGCTACTTTGTACTTTGAGGTAGTAGAGTGAGGTACTTTGTACTTTGAGGTAGGGCGGTGAGGAACTATGTAATTTGAGGTAGTGCAGTGAGGAACTTTGTACTTTGAGGTAGTGCAGTGAGGTACTTTGAGGTCGTGCAGTGAGGTACTTTGTACTTTGAGGTAGTGTGGTGAGGTACTTTGTACTTGGATGTAGTGCGGCGCAGTATTTTGTACTTTGAGGTAGTGCAGTGAGGTACTTTGTAGTCTGAGGTAGTAGAGTGAGGTACTTTGTAATTTGCACTTTCAGGTAGTGCAGTGAGGAACTTTGTACTTTGAGGTGGTGCGGTGAGGTAGTTTGTACTTTGAGGTAGCAGAGTGAGGTACTTTGTACTTTGAGGTAGTGCAGTGAGGTACTTTGTACCTTGAGGTAGTAGAGTGAGGTACTTTGTACTTTGAGGCAGTGCGGTCAGGTACTTTGTACTTTGAGGTAGTAGAGTGAGGTACTTTGTACTTTGAGGTAGTGCAGTGAGGAACTTTGTACTTTGAGGCAGTAGAGTGAGGTACTTTGTACTTTGAGCTAGTGCGGTGAGGTACTTTGTACTTTGAGGTAGTAGAGTGAGTAAGTTTGTACTTTGAGGTAGTGCAGTGAGGTACTTTGTACTTTGAGGTAGTGCAGTGAGGAACTTTGTACTTTGATGTTGTAGAGTGAGGTACTTTGTACTTTGAGGTAGTGCGGTGAGGTACTTTGTACTTTGAGGTAGTAGAGTGAGATACTTTGTACTTTGAGGTAGGGCGGTGAGGAACTTTGTACTTTGAGGTCGTGCAGTGAGGAACTTTGTACTTTGAGGTAGTAGAGTGAGGTACTTTGTAATTTGAGGTAGTGCAATGAGGTACTTTGTACTTTGCAGTAGTGCGGTGAGGAACTTTGTACTTTGAGGTAGTAGAGTGAGGTAGTTTGCACTTTGAGGTAGGGCGGTGAGGAACTTTGTACTTTGAGGTAGTGCAGTGAGGAACTTTGTACTTTGAGATGGTGCGGTGAGGTACTTTGTACTTTGAGGTAGTGCAGTGAGGTACTTTGTACTTTGAGGTAGAGCGGTGAGCTACTTTGTACTTTGAGGTAGTAGAGTGATGTACTTTGTACTTTGAGGTAGTGCAGTGAGGTTCTTTGTACTTTGAGGTAGTGCGGTGAGGTACTTTGTACTTTGAGGTAGTGCGGTGCAGTACTTTGTACTTTGAGGTACTGTAGTGAGCTACTTTGTAGTCTGAGGTAGTAGAGTGAGGTACTTTGTAATTTGTACTTTGAGGTAGTGCAGTGAGGAACTTTGTACTTTGAGGTGGTGCGGTGAGGTACTTTGTACTTTGAGGTAGTGCAGTGAGGAACTTTGTACTTTGAGGTAGTGCGGTGAGGTACTTTGTACTTTGAGATAGTAGAGTGATGTACTTTGTACTTTGAGGTAGTGCAGTGAGGTGCTTTGTACTTTGAGGTAGTGCGGTGAGGAACTTTGTACCTTGAGGTAGTGCAGTGAGGTACTTTGTAGTTTGAGGTAGAGCGGTGAGCTACTTTGTACTTTGAGGTAGTAGAGTGAGGTACTTTGTACTTTGAGGTAGGGCGGTGAGGAACTATGTAATTTGAGGTAGTGCAGTGAGGAACTTTGTACTTTGAAGTAGTGCAGTGAGGTACTTTGAGGTCGTGCAGTGAGGTACTTTGTACTTTGAAGTAGTGCGGTGAGGTACTTTGTACTTGGATGTAGTGCGGTGCAGTATTTTGTACTTTGAGGTAGTGCAGTGAGGTACTTTGTAGTCTGAGGTAGTAGAGTGATGTACTTTGTACTTTGAGGTAGTGCAGTGAGGTTCTTTGTACTTTGAGGTAGTGCGGTGAGGTACTTTGTACTTTGAGGTAGTGCGGTGCAGTACTTTGTACTTTGAGGTACTGTAGTGAGCTACTTTGTAGTCTGAGGTAGTAGAGTGAGGTACTTTGTAATTTGTACTTTGAGGTAGTGCAGTGAGGAACTTTGTACTTTGAGGTGGTGCGGTGAGGTACTTTGTACTTTGAGGTAGTGCAGTGAGGAACTTTGTACTTTGAGGTAGTGCGGTGAGGTACTTTGTACTTTGAGATAGTAGAGTGATGTACTTTGTACTTTGAGGTAGTGCAGTGAGGTGCTTTGTACTTTGAGGTAGTGCGGTGAGGAACTTTGTACCTTGAGGTAGTGCAGTGAGGTACTTTGTAGTTTGAGGTAGAGCGGTGAGCTACTTTGTACTTTGAGGTAGTAGAGTGAGGTACTTTGTACTTTGAGGTAGGGCGGTGAGGAACTATGTAATTTGAGGTAGTGCAGTGAGGAACTTTGTACTTTGAAGTAGTGCAGTGAGGTACTTTGAGGTCGTGCAGTGAGGTACTTTGTACTTTGAAGTAGTGCGGTGAGGTACTTTGTACTTGGATGTAGTGCGGTGCAGTATTTTGTACTTTGAGGTAGTGCAGTGAGGTACTTTGTAGTCTGAGGTAGTAGAGTGAGGTACTTTGTAATTTGCACTTTCAGGTAGTGCAGTGAGGAACTTTGTACTTTGAGGTGGTGCGGTGAGGTAGTTTGTACTTTGAGGTAGTAGAGTGAGGTACTTTGTACTTTGAGGTAGTGCAGTGAGGTACTTTGTACCTTGAGGTAGTAGAGTGAGGTACTTTGTACTTTGAGGCAGTGCGGTCAGGTACTTTGTACTTTGAGGTAGTAGAGTGAGGTACTTTGTACTTTGAGGTAGTGCAGTGAGGAACTTTGTACTTTGAGGTAGTAGAGTGAGGTACTTTGTACTTTGAGCTAGTGCAGTGAGGTACTTTGGACTTTGAGGTAGTAGAGTGAGGTACTTTGTACTTTGAGGTAGTGCGGTGAGGTACTTTGTACTTTGAGGTAGTAGAGTGAGTAAGTTTGTACTTTGAGGTAGTGCAGTGAGGTACTTTGTACTTTGAGGTAGTGCAGTGAGGAACTTTGTACTTTGATGTTGTAGAGTGAGGTACTTTGTACTTTGAGGAAGTGCGGTGAGGTACTTTGTACTTTGAGGTAGTAGAGTGAGATACTTTGTACTTTGAGGTAGGGCGGTGAGGAACTTTGTACTTTGAGGTCGTGCAGTGAGGAACTTTGTACTTTGAGGTAGTGCGGTGAGGTACTTTGTACTTTGAGTTAGTAGAGTGATGTACTCTGTACTTTGAGGTAGTGCAGTGAGGTGCTTTGTACTTTGAGGTAGTGCGGTGAGGTACTTTGTACTTTGAGGTAGTGTAATGAGGTACTTTGTACTTTGAAGTCGTGCGGTGAGGAACTTTGTACTTTGAGGTAGTAGAGTGAGGTACTTTGTACTGTGAGGAAGTAGAGTGAGGTACTTTGTACTTTGACGTAGTGCAGTGAGGTACTTTGCACTTGGAGGTAGTGCGGTGAGAAACTTCTGTAGTTTGAGGTAGTAGAGTGAGGTACTTTGTACTTTGAGGCAGTAGAGTGAGGAACTTTGTACTTTGAGGTAGTGTAGTGAGGAACTTTGTAATTTGAGGTAGTAGAGTGAGGTACTTTGTACTTTGAGGTAGTGCGGTGAGGTAATTTGTACTTTGAGGTAGTAGAGTGAGGTACTTTATACTTTGAGGTAGTGCAGTGAGGTACCTTGTACTTTGAGGTAGTGCAGTGAGGAACTTTGTACTTTGAGGTAGTAGAGTGAGGTACTTTGTACTTTGAGGTAGTGCGGTGAGTTACTTCGTACTTTGAGGTAGTAGAGTGAGGTACTTTGTACTTAGAGGTAGGGCGGTGAGGAACTTTGTACTTTGAGGTCGGGCAGTGAGGAACTTTGTACCTTGAGGTAGTGCAGTGAGGTACTTTGTAGTTTGAGGTAGAGCGGTGAGCTACTTTGTACTTTGAGGTAGTAGAGTGAGGTACTTTGTACTTTGAGGTAGGGCGGTGAGGAACTATGTAATTTGAGGTAGTGCAGTTAGGAACTTTGTACTTTGAGGTAGTGCAGTGAGGTACTTTGAGGTCGTGCAGTGAGGTACTTTGTACTTTGAGGTAGTGCGGTGAGGTACTTTGTACTTGGATGTAGTGCGGCGCAGTATTTTGTACTTTGAGGTAGTGCAGTGAGGTACTTTGTAGTCTGAGGTAGTAGAGTGAGGTACTTTGTAATTTGCACTTTCAGGTAGTGCAGTGAGGAACTTTGTACTTTGAGGTGGTGCGGTGAGGTAGTTTGTACTTTGAGGTAGCAGAGTGAGGTACTTTGTACTTTGAGGTAGTGCAGTGAGGTACTTTGTACCTTGAGGTAGTAGAGTGAGGTACTTTGTACTTTGAGGCAGTGCGGTCAGGTACTTTGTACTTTGAGGTAGTAGAGTGAGGTACTTTGTACTTTGAGGTAGTGCAGTGAGGAACTTTGTACTTTGAGGTAGTAGAGTGAGGTACTTTGTACTTTGAGCTAGTGCAGTGAGGTACTTTGTACTTTGAGGTAGTAGAGTGAGGTACTTTGTACTTTGAGGTAGTGCGGTGAGGTACTTTGTACTTTGAGGTAGTAGAGTGAGTAAGTTTGTACTTTGAGGTAGTGCAGTGATGTACTTTGTACTTTGAGGTAGTGCAGTGAGGAACTTTGTACTTTGATGTTGTAGAGTGAGGTACTTTGTACTTTGAGGTAGTGCGGTGAGGTACTTTGTACTTTGAGGTAGTAGAGTGAGATACTTTGTACTTTGAGGTAGGGCGGTGAGGAACTTTGTACTTTGAGGTAGTAGAGTGAGGTACTTTGTAATTTGAGGTAGTGCAATGAGGTACTTTGTACTTTGAAGTAGTGCGGTGAGGAACTTTGTACTTTGAGGTAGTAGAGTGAGGTAGTTTGCACTTTGAGGTAGGGCGGTGAGGAACTTTGTACTTTGAGGTAGTGCAGTGAGGAACTTTGTACTTTGAGATGGTGCGGTGAGGTACTTTGTACTTTGAGGTAGTGCAGTGAGGTACTTTGTACTTTGAGGTAGAGCGGTGAGCTACTTTGTACTTTGAGGTAGTAGAGTGATGTACTTTGTACTTTGAGGTAGTGCAGTGAGGTTCTTTGTACTTTGAGGTAGTGCGGTGAGGTACTTTGTACTTTGAGGTAGTGCGGTGCAGTACTTTGTACTTTGAGGTAGTGTAGTGAGCTACTTTGTAGTCTGAGGTAGTAGAGTGAGGTACTTTGTAATTTGTACTTTGAGGTAGTGCAGTGAGGAACTTTGTACTTTGAGGTGGTGCGGTGAGGTACTTTGTACTTTGAGGTAGTGCAGTGAGGAACTTTGTACTTTGAGGTAGTGCGGTGAGGTACTTTGTACTTTGAGATAGTAGAGTGATGTACTTTGTACTTTGAGGTAGTGCAGTGAGGTGCTTTGTACTTTGAGGTAGTGCGGTGAGGAACTTTGTACCTTGAGGTAGTGCAGTGAGGTACTTTGTAGTTTGAGGTAGAGCGGTGAGCTACTTTGTACTTTGAGGTAGTAGAGTGAGGTACTTTGTACTTTGAGGTAGGGCGGTGAGGAACTATGTAATTTGAGGTAGTGCAGTGAGGAACTTTGTACTTTGAGGTAGTGCAGTGAGGTACTTTGAGGTCGTGCAGTGAGGTACTTTGTACTTTGAGGTAGTGCGGTGAGGTACTTTGTACTTGGATGTAGTGCGGCGCAGTATTTTGTACTTTGAGGTAGTGCAGTGAGGTACTTTGTAGTCTGAGGTAGTAGAGTGAGGTACTTTGTAATTTGCACTTTCAGGTAGTGCAGTGAGGAACTTTGTACTTTGAGGTGGTGCGGTGAGGTAGTTTGTACTTTGAGGTAGCAGAGTGAGGTACTTTGTACTTTGAGGTAGTGCAGTGAGGTACTTTGTACCTTGAGGTAGTAGAGTGAGGTACTTTGTACTTTGAGGCAGTGCGGTCAGGTACTTTGTACTTTGAGGTAGTAGAGTGAGGTACTTTGTACTTTGAGGTAGTGCAGTGAGGAACTTTGTACTTTGAGGTAGTAGAGTGAGGTACTTTGTACTTTGAGCTAGTGCAGTGAGGTACTTTGTACTTTGAGGTAGTAGAGTGAGGTACTTTGTACTTTGAGGTAGTGCGGTGAGGTACTTTGTACTTTGAGGTAGTAGAGTGAGTAAGTTTGTACTTTGAGGTAGTGCAGTGAGGTACTTTGTACTTTGAGGTAGTGCAGTGAGGAACTTTGTACTTTGATGTTGTAGAGTGAGGTACTTTGTACTTTGAGGTAGTGCGGTGAGGTACTTTGTACTTTGAGGTAGTAGAGTGAGATACTTTGTACTTTGAGGTAGGGCGGTGAGGAACTTTGTACTTTGAGGTCGTGCAGTGAGGAACTTTGTACTTTGAGGTAGTAGAGTGAGGTACTTTGTAATTTGAGGTAGTGCAATGAGGTACTTTGTACTTTGCAGTAGTGCGGTGAGGAACTTTGTACTTTGAGGTAGTAGAGTGAGGTAGTTTGCACTTTGAGGTAGGGCGGTGAGGAACTTTGTACTTTGAGGTAGTGCAGTGAGGAACTTTGTACTTTGAGATGGTGCGGTGAGGTACTTTGTACTTTGAGGTAGTGCAGTGAGGTACTTTGTACTTTGAGGTAGAGCGGTGAGCTACTTTGTACTTTGAGGTAGTAGAGTGATGTACTTTGTACTTTGAGGTAGTGCAGTGAGGTTCTTTGTACTTTGAGGTAGTGCGGTGAGGTACTTTGTACTTTGAGGTAGTGCGGTGCAGTACTTTGTACTTTGAGGTACTGTAGTGAGCTACTTTGTAGTCTGAGGTAGTAGAGTGAGGTACTTTGTAATTTGTACTTTGAGGTAGTGCAGTGAGGAACTTTGTACTTTGAGGTGGTGCGGTGAGGTACTTTGTACTTTGAGGTAGTGCAGTGAGGAACTTTGTACTTTGAGGTAGTGCGGTGAGGTACTTTGTACTTTGAGATAGTAGAGTGATGTACTTTGTACTTTGAGGTAGTGCAGTGAGGTGCTTTGTACTTTGAGGTAGTGCGGTGAGGAACTTTGTACCTTGAGGTAGTGCAGTGAGGTACTTTGTAGTTTGAGGTAGAGCGGTGAGCTACTTTGTACTTTGAGGTAGTAGAGTGAGGTACTTTGTACTTTGAGGTAGGGCGGTGAGGAACTATGTAATTTGAGGTAGTGCAGTGAGGAACTTTGTACTTTGAAGTAGTGCAGTGAGGTACTTTGAGGTCGTGCAGTGAGGTACTTTGTACTTTGAAGTAGTGCGGTGAGGTACTTTGTACTTGGATGTAGTGCGGTGCAGTATTTTGTACTTTGAGGTAGTGCAGTGAGGTACTTTGTAGTCTGAGGTAGTAGAGTGAGGTACTTTGTAATTTGCACTTTCAGGTAGTGCAGTGAGGAACTTTGTACTTTGAGGTGGTGCGGTGAGGTAGTTTGTACTTTGAGGTAGTAGAGTGAGGTACTTTGTACTTTGAGGTAGTGCAGTGAGGTACTTTGTACCTTGAGGTAGTAGAGTGAGGTACTTTGTACTTTGAGGCAGTGCGGTCAGGTACTTTGTACTTTGAGGTAGTAGAGTGAGGTACTTTGTACTTTGAGGTAGTGCAGTGAGGAACTTTGTACTTTGAGGTAGTAGAGTGAGGTACTTTGTACTTTGAGCTAGTGCAGTGAGGTACTTTGGACTTTGAGGTAGTAGAGTGAGGTACTTTGTACTTTGAGGTAGTGCGGTGAGGTACTTTGTACTTTGAGGTAGTAGAGTGAGTAAGTTTGTACTTTGAGGTAGTGCAGTGAGGTACTTTGTACTTTGAGGTAGTGCAGTGAGGAACTTTGTACTTTGATGTTGTAGAGTGAGGTACTTTGTACTTTGAGGAAGTGCGGTGAGGTACTTTGTACTTTGAGGTAGTAGAGTGAGATACTTTGTACTTTGAGGTAGGGCGGTGAGGAACTTTGTACTTTGAGGTCGTGCAGTGAGGAAGTTTGTACTTTGAGGTAGTGCGGTGAGGTACTTTGTACTTTGAGTTAGTAGAGTGATGTACTCTGTACTTTGAGGTAGTGCAGTGAGGTGCTTTGTACTTTGAGGTAGTGCGGTGAGGTACTTTGTACTTTGAGGTAGTGTAATGAGGTACTTTGTACTTTGAAGTCGTGCGGTGAGGAACTTTGTACTTTGAGGTAGTAGAGTGAGGTACTTTGTACTGTGAGGAAGTAGAGTGAGGTACTTTGTACTTTGACGTAGTGCAGTGAGGTACTTTGCACTTGGAGGTAGTGCGGTGAGAAACTTCTGTAGTTTGAGGTAGTAGAGTGAGGTACTTTGTACTTTGAGGCAGTAGAGTGAGGAACTTTGTACTTTGAGGTAGTGTAGTGAGGAACTTTGTAATTTGAGGTAGTAGAGTGAGGTACTTTGTACTTTGAGGTAGTGCGGTGAGGTAATTTGTACTTTGAGGTAGTAGAGTGAGGTACTTTATACTTTGAGGTAGTGCAGTGAGGTACCTTGTACTTTGAGGTAGTGCAGTGAGGAACTTTGTACTTTGAGGTAGTAGAGTGAGGTACTTTGTACTTTGAGGTAGTGCGGTGAGTTACTTCGTACTTTGAGGTAGTAGAGTGAGGTACTTTGTACTTAGAGGTAGGGCGGTGAGGAACTTTGTACTTTGAGGTCGGGCAGTGAGGAACTTTGTACCTTGAGGTAGTGCAGTGAGGTACTTTGTAGTTTCGAGGTAGAGCGGTGAGCTACTTTGTACTTTGAGGTAGTAGAGTGAGGTACTTTGTACTTTGAGGTAGGGCGGTGAGGAACTATGTAATTTGAGGTAGTGCAGTGAGGAACTTTGTACTTTGAGGTAGTGCAGTGAGGTACTTTGAGGTCGTGCAGTGAGGTACTTTGTACTTTGAGGTAGTGCGGTGAGGTACTTTGTACTTGGATGTAGTGCGGCGCAGTATTTTGTACTTTGAGGTAGTGCAGTGAGGTACTTTGTAGTCTGAGGTAGTAGAGTGAGGTACTTTGTAATTTGCACTTTCAGGTAGTGCAGTGAGGAACTTTGTACTTTGAGGTGGTGCGGTGAGGTAGTTTGTACTTTGAGGTAGCAGAGTGAGGTACTTTGTACTTTGAGGTAGTGCAGTGAGGTACTTTGTACCTTGAGGTAGTAGAGTGAGGTACTTTGTACTTTGAGGCAGTGCGGTCAGGTACTTTGTACTTTGAGGTAGTAGAGTGAGGTACTTTGTACTTTGAGGTAGTGCAGTGAGGAACTTTGTACTTTGAGGTAGTAGAGTGAGGTACTTTGTACTTTGAGCTAGTGCAGTGAGGTACTTTGTACTTTGAGGTAGTAGAGTGAGGTACTTTGTACTTTGAGGTAGTGCGGTGAGGTACTTTGTACTTTGAGGTAGTAGAGTGAGTAAGTTTGTACTTTGAGGTAGTGCAGTGATGTACTTTGTACTTTGAGGTAGTGCAGTGAGGAACTTTGTACTTTGATGTTGTAGAGTGAGGTACTTTGTACTTTGAGGTAGTGCGGTGAGGTACTTTGTACTTTGAGGTAGTAGAGTGAGGTACTTTGTACTTTGAGGTAGGGCGGTGAGGAACTATGTAATTTGAGGTAGTGCAGTGAGGAACTTTGTACTTTGAGGTAGTGCAGTGAGGTACTTTGAGGTCGTGCAGTGAGGTACTTTGTACTTTGAGGTAGTGCGGTGAGGTACTTTGTACTTGGATGTAGTGCGGTGCAGTATTTTGTACTTTGAGGTAGTGCAGTGAGGTACTTTGTAGTCTGAGGTAGTAGAGTGAGGTACTTTGTAATTTGCACTTTCAGGTAGTGCAGTGAGGAACTTTGTACTTTGAGGTGGTGCGGTGAGGTAGTTTGTACTTTGAGGTAGTAGAGTGAGGTACTTTGTACTTTGAGGTAGTGCAGTGAGGTACTTTGTACCTTGAGGTAGTAGAGTGAGGTACTTTGTACTTTGAGGCAGTGCGGTCTGGTACTTTGTACTTTGAGGTAGTAGAGTGAGGTACTTTGTACTTTGAGGTAGTGCAGTGAGGAACTTTGTACTTTGAGGTAGTAGAGTGAGGTACTTTGTACTTTGAGCTAGTGCAGTGAGGTACTTTGGACTTTGAGGTAGTAGAGTGAGGTACTTTGTACTTTGAGGTAGTGCGGTGAGGTACTTTGTACTTTGAGGTAGTAGAGTGAGTAAGTTTGTACTTTGAGGTAGTGCAGTGAGGTACTTTGTACTTTGAGGTAGTGCAGTGAGGAACTTTGTACTTTGATGTTGTAGAGTGAGGTACTTTGTACTTTGAGGTAGTGCGGTGAGGTACTTTGTACTTTGAGGTAGTAGAGTGAGATACTTTGTACTTTGAGGTAGGGCGGTGAGGAACTTTGTACTTTGAGGTCGTGCAGTGAGGAACTTTGTACTTTGAGGTAGTAGAGTGAGGTACTTTGTAATTTGAGGTAGTGCAATGAGGTACTTTGTACTTTGAAGTAGTGCGGTGAGGAACTTTGTACTTTGAGGTAGTAGAGTGAGGTAGTTTGCACTTTGAGGTAGGGCGGTGAGGAACTTTGTACTTTGAGGTAGTGCAGTGAGGAACTTTGTACTTTGAGATGGTGCGGTGAGGTACTTTGTACTTTGAGGTAGTGCAGTGAGGTACTTTGTACTTTGAGGTAGAGCGGTGAGCTACTTTGTACTTTGAGGTAGTAGAGTGATGTACTTTGTACTTTGAGGTAGTGCAGTGAGGTTCTTTGTACTTTGAGGTAGTGCGGTGAGGTACTTTGTACTTTGAGGTAGTGCGGTGCAGTACTTTGTACTTTGAGGTAGTGTAGTGAGCTACTTTGTAGTCTGAGGTAGTAGAGTGAGGTACTTTGTAATTTGTACTTTGAGGTAGTGCAGTGAGGAACTTTGTACTTTGAGGTGGTGCGGTGAGGTACTTTGTACTTTGAGGTAGTGCAGTGAGGAACTTTGTACTTTGAGGTAGTGCGGTGAGGTACTTTGTACTTTGAGATAGTAGAGTGATGTACTTTGTACTTTGAGGTAGTGCAGTGAGGTGCTTTGTACTTTGAGGTAGTGCGGTGAGGAACTTTGTACCTTGAGGTAGTGCAGTGAGGTACTTTGTAGTTTGAGGTAGAGCGGTGAGCTACTTTGTACTTTGAGGTAGTAGAGTGAGGTACTTTGTACTTTGAGGTAGGGCGGTGAGGAACTATGTAATTTGAGGTAGTGCAGTGAGGAACTTTGTACTTTGAGGTAGTGCAGTGAGGTACTTTGAGGTCGTGCAGTGAGGTACTTTGTACTTTGAGGTAGTGCGGTGAGGTACTTTGTACTTGGATGTAGTGCGGTGCAGTATTTTGTACTTTGAGGTAGTGCAGTGAGGTACTTTGTAGTCTGAGGTAGTAGAGTGAGGTACTTTGTAATTTGCACTTTCAGGTAGTGCAGTGAGGAACTTTGTACTTTGAGGTGGTGCGGTGAGGTAGTTTGTACTTTGAGGTAGTAGAGTGAGGTACTTTGTACTTTGAGGTAGTGCAGTGAGGTACTTTGTACCTTGAGGTAGTAGAGTGAGGTACTTTGTACTTTGAGGCAGTGCGGTCAGGTACTTTGTACTTTGAGGTAGTAGAGTGAGGTACTTTGTACTTTGAGGTAGTGCAGTGAGGAACTTTGTACTTTGAGGTAGTAGAGTGAGGTACTTTGTACTTTGAGCTAGTGCAGTGAGGTACTTTGGACTTTGAGGTAGTAGAGTGAGGTACTTTGTACTTTGAGGTAGTGCGGTGAGGTACTTTGTACTTTGAGGTAGTAGAGTGAGTAAGTTTGTACTTTGAGGTAGTGCAGTGAGGTACTTTGTACTTTGAGGTAGTGCAGTGAGGAACTTTGTACTTTGATGTTGTAGAGTGAGGTACTTTGTACTTTGAGGTAGTGCGGTGAGGTACTTTGTACTTTGAGGTAGTAGAGTGAGATACTTTGTACTTTGAGGTAGGGCGGTGAGGAACTTTGTACTTTGAGGTCGTGCAGTGAGGAACTTTGTACTTTGAGGTAGTAGAGTGAGGTACTTTGTAATTTGAGGTAGTGCAATGAGGTACTTTGTACTTTGAAGTAGTGCGGTGAGGAACTTTGTACTTTGAGGTAGTAGAGTGAGGTAGTTTGCACTTTGAGGTAGGGCGGTGAGGAACTTTGTACTTTGAGGTAGTGCAGTGAGGAACTTTGTACTTTGAGATGGTGCGGTGAGGTACTTTGTACTTTGAGGTAGTGCAGTGAGGTACTTTGTACTTTGAGGTAGAGCGGTGAGCTACTTTGTACTTTGAGGTAGTAGAGTGATGTACTTTGTACTTTGAGGTAGTGCAGTGAGGTTCTTTGTACTTTGAGGTAGTGCGGTGAGGTACTTTGTACTTTGAGGTAGTGCGGTGCAGTACTTTGTACTTTGAGGTAGTGTAGTGAGCTACTTTGTAGTCTGAGGTAGTAGAGTGAGGTACTTTGTAATTTGTACTTTGAGGTAGTGCAGTGAGGAACTTTGTACTTTGAGGTGGTGCGGTGAGGTACTTTGTACTTTGAGGTAGTGCAGTGAGGAACTTTGTACTTTGAGGTAGTGCGGTGAGGTACTTTGTACTTTGAGATAGTAGAGTGATGTACTTTGTACTTTGAGGTAGTACAGTGAGGTGCTTTGTACTTTGAGGTAGTGCGGTGAGGTACTTTGTACTTTGAGGTAGTGCAATGAGGTACTTTGTTCTTTGAAGTAGTGCGGTGAGGAACTTTGTACTTTGAGGTAGTAGAGTGAAGTACTTTGTACTTTGAGGAAGTAGAGTGAGGTACTTTGTACTTTGAGGTAGTGCGGTGACGTAATTTGTACTTTGAGGTAGTGCAATGAGGTACTTTGTACTTTGAAGTAGTGCGGTGAGGAACTTTGTACTTTGAGGTAGTAGAGTGAAGTACTTTGTACTTTGAGGAAGTAGAGTGAGGTACTTTGTACTTTGAGGTAGTGCAGTGAGGTACTTCGTACTTTGAGGTAGTAGAGTGAGGTACTTTGTACTTTGAGGTAGTGCGGTGAGGTACTTTGTACTTTGAGGTAGTAGAGTGAGGTAGTTTGTACTTTGAGGTAGTGCAGTGAGGTACTTTGTACTTTGAGGTAGTGCAGTGAGGAACTTTGTACTTTGAGGTAGTAGAGTGAGGTACTTTGTACTTTGAGGTAGTGCGGTGAGGTACTTTGTACTTTGAGGTAATAGAGTGAGGTACTTTGTACTTTGAGGTAGGGCGGTGAGGAACTTTGTACTTTGAGGTCGTGCAGTGAGGAACTTTGTACTTTGAGGTAGTGCGGTGAGGTACTTTGTACTTTGAGTTTGTAGAGTGATGTACTCTGTATTTTGAGGTAGTGCAGTGAGGTGCTTTGTACTTTGAGTTAGTGCGGTGAGGTACTTTGTACTTTGAGGTAGTGTAATGAGGTACTTTGTACTTTGAAGTCATGCGGTGAGGAACTTTGTACTTTGAGGTAGTAGAGTGAGGTACTTTGTACTTTGAGGAAGTAGAGTGAGGTACTTTGTACTTTGACGTAGTGCATTGAGATTCTTTGCACTTTGAGGTAGTGCGGTGAGAAACTTCTGTAGTTTGAGGTAGTAGAGTGAGGTACTTTGTACTTTGAGGCAGTAGAGTGAGGAACTTTGTACTTTGAGGAAGTGTAGTGAGGAACTTTGTAATTTGAGGTAGTAGAGTGAGGTACTTTGTACTTTGAGGTAGTGCGGTGAGGTAATTTGTACTTTGAGGTAGTAGAGTGAGGTACTTTATACTTTGAGGTAGTGCAGTGAGGTACCTTGTACTTTGAGGTAGTGCAGTGAGGAACTTTGTACTTTGAGGTAGTAGAGTGAGGTACTTTGTACTTTGAGGTAGTACGGTGAGGTACTTCGTACTTTGAGGTAGTAGAGTGAGGTACTTTGTACTTAGAGGTAGGGCGGTGAAGAACTTTGTACTTTGAGGTCGTACAGTGAGGAACTTTGTACCTTGAGGTAGTGCAGTGAGGTACTTTGTACTTTGAGGTAGTGTAGTGAGCTACTTTGTAGTCTGAGGTAGTAGAGTGAGGTACTTTGTAATTTGTACTTTGAGGTAGTGCAGTGAGGATCTTTGTACTTTGAGGTGGTGCGGTGAGGTACTTTGTACTTTGAGGTAGTGCAGTGAGGAACTTTGTACTTTGAGGTAGTGCGGTGAGGTACTTTGTACTTTGAGATAGTAGAGTGATGTACTTTGTACTTTGAGGTAGTGCAGTGAGGTGCTTTGTACTTTGAGGTAGTGCAATGAGGTACTTTGTACTTTGAAGTAGTGCGGTGAGGAACTTTGTACTTTGAGGTAGTAGAGTGAAGTACTTTGTACTTTGAGGAAGTAGAGTGAGGTACTTTGTACTTTGAGGTAGTGCAGTGAGGAACTTTGTACTTTGAGGTAGTAGAGTGAGGTACTTTGTACTTTGAGGTAGTGCGGTGAGGTACTTTGTACTTTGAGGTAATAGAGTGAGGTAGTTTGTACTTTGAGGTAGGGCGGTGAGGAACTTTGTACTTTGAGGTCGTGCACTGAGGAACTTTGTACTTTGAGGTAGTGCGGTGAGGTACTTTGTACTTTGAGTTAGTAGAGTGATGTACTCTGTACTTTGAGGTAGTGCAGTGAGGTGCTTTGTACTTTGAGGTAGTGCGGTGAGGTACTTTGTACTTTGAGGTAGTGTAATGAGGTACTTTGTACTTTGAAGTCGTGCGGTGAGGAACTTTGTACTTTGAGGTAATAGAGTGAGGTACTTTGTACTGTGAGGAAGTAGAGTGAGGTACTTTGTACTTTGACGTAGTGCAGTGAGGTACTTTGCACTTGGAGGTAGTGCGGTGAGAAACTTCTGTAGTTTGAGGTAGTAGAGTGAGGTACTTTGTACTTTGAGGCAGTAGAGTGAGGAACTTTGTACTTTGAGGTAGTGTAGTGAGGAACGTTGTAATTTGAGGTAGTAGAGTGAGGTACTTTGTACTTTGAGGTAGTGCGGTGAGTTACTTCGTACTTTGAGGTAGTAGAGTGAGGTACTTTGTACTTAGAGGTAGGGCGGTGAGGAACTTTGTACTTTGAGGTCGGGCAGTGAGGAACTTTGTACCTTGAGGTAGTGCAGTGAGGTACTTTGTAGTTTGAGGTAGAGCGGTGAGCTACTTTGTACTTTGAGGTAGTAGAGTGAGGTACTTTGTACTTTGAGGTAGGGCGGTGAGGAACTATGTAATTTGAGGTAGTGCAGTGAGGAACTTTGTACTTTGAGGTAGTGCAGTGAGGTACTTTGAGGTCATGCAGTGAGGTACTTTGTACTTTGAGGTAGTGCAGTGAGGTACTTTGTAGTCTGAGGTAGTAGAGTGAGGTACTTTGTAATTTGCACTTTCAGGTAGTGCAGTGAGGAACTTTGTACTTTGAGGTGGTGCGGTGAGGTAGTTTGTACTTTGAGGTAGTAGAGTGAGGTACTTTGTACTTTGAGGTAGTGCAGTGAGGTACTTTGTACCTTGAGGTAGTAGAGTGAGGTACTTTGTACTTTGAGGCAGTGCGGTCAGGTACTTTGTACTTTGAGGTAGTAGAGTGAGGTACTTTGTACTTTGAGGTAGTGCAGTGAGGAACTTTGTACTTTGAGGTAGTAGAGTGAGGTACTTTGTACTTTGAGCTAGTGCAGTGAGGTACTTTGTACTTTGAGGTAGTAGAGTGAGGTACTTTGTACTTTGAGGTAGTGCGGTGAGGTAGTTTGTACTTTGAGGTAGTAGAGTGAGTAAGTTTGTACTTTGAGGTAGTGCAGTGAGGTACTTTGTACTTTGAGGTAGTGCAGTGAGGAACTTTGTACTTTGATGTTGTAGAGTGAGGTACTTTGTACTTTGAGGTAGTGCGGTGAGGTACTTTGTACTTTGAGGTAGTAGAGTGAGATACTTTGTACTTTGAGGTAGGGCGGTGAGGAACTTTGTACTTTGAGGTCGTGCAGTGAGGAACTTTGTACTTTGAGGTAGTAGAGTGAGGTACTTTGTAATTTGAGGTAGTGCAATGAGGTACTTTGTACTTTGAAGTAGTGCGGTGAGGAACTTTGTACTTTGAGGTAGTAGAGTGAGGTAGTTTGCACTTTGAGGTAGGGCGGTGAGGAACTTTGTACTTTGAGGTAGTGCAGTGAGGAACTTTGTACTTTGAGATGGTGCGGTGAGGTACTTTGTACTTTGAGGTAGTGCGGTGAGGTACTTTGTACTTTGAGGTAGTAGAGTGAGATACTTTGTACTTTGAGGTAGGGCGGTGAGGAACTTTGTACTTTGAGGTCGTGCAGTGAGGAACTTTGTACTTTGAGGTAGTAGAGTGAGGTACTTTGTAATTTGAGGTAGTGCAATGAGGTACTTTGTACTTTGAAGTAGTGCGGTGAGGAACTTTGTACTTTGAGGTAGTAGAGTGAGGTAGTTTGCACTTTGAGGTAGGGCGGTGAGGAACTTTGTACTTTGAGGTAGTGCAGTGAGGAACTTTGTACTTTGAGATGGTGCGGTGAGGTACTTTGTACTTTGAGGTAGTGCAGTGAGGTACTTTGTACTTTGAGGTAGAGCGGTGAGCTACTTTGTACTTTGAGGTAGTAGAGTGATGTACTTTGTACTTTGAGGTAGTGCAGTGAGGTTCTTTGTACTTTGAGGTAGTGCGGTGAGGTACTTTGTACTTTGAGGTAGTGCGGTGCAGTACTTTGTACTTTGAGGTAGTGTAGTGAGCTACTTTGTAGTCTGAGGTAGTAGAGTGAGGTACTTTGTAATTTGTACTTTGAGGTAGTGCAGTGAGGAACTTTGTACTTTGAGGTGGTGCGGTGAGGTACTTTGTACTTTGAGGTAGTGCAGTGAGGAACTTTGTACTTTGAGGTAGTGCGGTGAGGTACTTTGTACTTTGAGATAGTAGAGTGATGTACTTTGTACTTTGAGGTAGTGCAGTGAGGTGCTTTGTACTTTGAGGTAGTGCGGTGAGGTACTTTGTACTTTGAGGTAGTGCAATGAGGTACTTTGTACTTTGAAGTAGTGCGGTGAGGAACTTTGTACTTTGAGGTAGTAGAGTGAAGTACTTTGTCCTTTGAGGAAGTAGAGTGAGGTACTTTGTACTTTGAGGTAGTGCGGTGAGGTGCTTTGTAGTTTGAGGTAGAGCGGTGAGCTACTTTGTACTTTGAGGTAGTAGAGTGATGTACTTTGTACTTTGAGGTAGTGCAGTGAGGTGCTTTGTACTTTGAGGTAGTGCGGTGAGGTACTTTGTACTTTGAGGTAGTGCAATGAGGTACTTTGTACTTTGACGTAGTGCGGTGAGGAACTTTGTACTTTCAGGTAGTAGAGTGAGGTAGTTTGCACTTTGTGGTAGGGCGGTGAGGAACTTTTTACTTTGAGGTAGTGCAGTGAGGAAGTTTGTACTTTGAGGTGGTGCGGTGAGGTACTTTGTACTTTGAGGTAGTGCAGTGAGGTACTTTGTACTTTGAGGTAGAGCGGTGAGCTACTTTGTACTTTGGGGTAGTAGAGTGATGTACTTTGTACTTTGAGGTAGTGCAGTGAGGTACTTCGTACTTTGATGTAGTGCGGTGAGATACTTTGTACTTTGAGGTAGTGCGGTGCAGTACTTTGTACTTTGAGGTAGTGTAGTGAGCTACTTTGTAGTCTGAGGTAGTACAGTGAGGTACTTTGTAATTTGTACTTTGAGGTAGTGCAGTGAGGAACTTTGTACTTTGAGGTGGTGCGGTGAGGTACTTTGTACTTTGAGGTAGTGCAGTGAGGAACTTTGTACTTTGAGGTAGTGCGGTGAGGTACTTTGTACATTGAGATAGTAGAGTGATGTACTTTGTACTTTGAGGTAGTGCAGTGAGGTGCTTTGTACTTTGAGGTAGTGCGGTGAGGTACTTTGTACTTTGAGGTAGTGCAATGAGGTACTTTGTACTTTGAAGTAGTGCGGTGAGGAACTTTGTACTTTGAGGTAGTAGAGTGAAGTACTTTGTACTTTGAGGAAGTAGAGTGAGGTACTTTGTACTTTGAGGTAGTGCAGTGAGGAACTTTGTACTTTGAGGTAGTGCAGTGAGGTACTTTGTACTTTGAGGTATTAGAGTGAGGTAGTTTGTACTTGAGGTAGTGCAGTGAGGTACTTAGTACTTTGAGGTAGTGCAGTGAGGTACTTTGTACTTTGAGGTAGTGCGGTGAGGTACTTTGTACTTTGAGGTAGTGCGGTGCAGCACTTTGTACTTTGAGGTAGTGTAGTGAGCTACTTTGTAGTCTGAAGTAGTAGAGTGAGGTACTTTGTAATTTGTACATTGAGGTAGTGCAGTGAGGAACTTTGTACTTTGAGGTGGTGCGGTGAGGTACTTTGTACTTTGAGGTAGTGCAGTGAGGAACTTTGTACTTTGAGGTAGTGCGGTGAGGTACTTTGTACTTTGAGATAGTAGAGTGATGTACTTTGTACTTTGAGGTAGTGCAGTGAGGTGCTTTGTACTTTGAGGTAGTGCGGTGAGGTACTTTGTACTTTGAGGTAGTGCAATGAGGTACTTTGTACTTTGAAGTAGTGCGGTGAGGAACTTTGTACTTTGAGGTAGTAGAGTGAAGTACTTTGTACTTTGAGGAAGTAGAGTGAGGTACTTTGTACTTTGAGGTAGTGCGGTGAGGTGCTTTGTACTTTGAGGTAGAGCGGTGAGCTACTTTGTACTTTGAGGTAGTAGAGTGATGTACTTTGTACTTTGAGGTAGTGTAGTGAGGTGCTTTGTACTTTGAGGTAATGCGGTGAGGTACTTTGTACTTTGAGGTAGTGCAATGAGGTACTTTGTACTTTGAAGTAGTGCGGTGAGGAACTTTGTACTTTGAGGTAGTAGAGTGAGGTAGTTTGCACTTTGAGGTAGGGCGGTGAGGAACTTTGTACTTTGAGGTAGTGCAGTGAGGAACTTTGTACTTTGAGGTGGTGCGGTGAGGTACTTTGTACTTTGAGGTAGTGCAGTGAGGTATTTGTACTTTGAGGTAGAGCGGTGAGCTACTTTGTACTTTGAGGTAGTAGAGTGATGTACTTTGTACTTTGAGGTAGTGCAGTGAGGTACTTCGTACTTTGAGGTAGTGCGGTGAGGTACTTTGTACTTTGAGGTAGTGCGGTGCAGTACTTTGTACTTTGAGGTAGTGTAGTGAGCTACTTTGTAGTCTGAGGTAGTAGAGTGAGGTACTTTGTAATTTGTACTTTGAGGTAGTGCAGTGAGGAACTTTGTACTTTGAGGTGGTGCGGTGAGGTACTTTGTACTTTGAGGTAGTGCAGTGAGGAACTTTGTACTTTGAGGTAGTGCGGTGAGGTACTTTGTACTTTGAGATAGTAGAGTGATGTACTTTGTACTTTGAGGTAGTGCAGTGAGGTGCTTTGTACTTTGAGGTAGTGCAATGAGGTACTTTGTACTTTGAAGTAGTGCGGTGAGGAACTTTGTACTTTGAGGTAGTAGAGTGAAGTACTTTGTACTTTGAGGAAGTAGAGTGAGGTACTTTGTACTTTGAGGTAGTGCAGTGAGGAACTTTGTACTTTGAGGTAGTGCAGTGAGGTACTTTGTACTTTGAGGTATTAGAGTGAGGTACTTTGTACTGTGAGGTAGTGCGGTGAGGTACTTTGTACTTTGAGGTAGTAGAGTGAGGTAGTTTGTACTTGAGGTAGTGCAGTGAGGTACTTTGTACTTTGAGGTAGTGCAGTGAGGTACTTTGTACTTTGAGGTTGTGCGGTGAGGTACTTTGTACTTTGAGGTAGTGCGGTGCAGCACTTTGTACTTTGAGGTAGTGTAGTGAGCTACTTTGTAGTCTGAGGTAGTAGAGTGAGGTACTTTGTAATTTGGACTTTGAGGTAGTGCAGTGAGGAACTTTGTACTTTGAGGTGGTGCGGTGAGGTACTTTGTACTTTGAGGTAGTGCAGTGAGGAACTTTGTACTTTGAGGTAGTGCGGTGAGGTACTTTGTACTTTGAGATAGTAGAGTGATGTACTTTGTACTTTGAGGTAGTGCAGTGAGGTGCTTTGTACTTTGAGGTAGTGCGGTGAGGTACTTTGTACTTTGAGGTAGTGCAATGAGGTACTTTGTACTTTGAAGTAGTGCGGTGAGGAACTTTGTACTTTGAGGTAGTAGAGTGAAGTACTTTGTACTTTGAGGAAGTAGAGTGAGGTACTTTGTACTTTGAGGTAGTGCGGTGAGGTGCTTTGTACTTTGAGGTAGAGCGGTGAGCTACTTTGTACTTTGAGGTAGTAGAGTGATGTACTTTGTACTTTGAGGTAGTGCAGTGAGGTGCTTTGTACTTTGAGGTAGTGCGGTGAGGTACTTTGTACTTTGAGGTAGTGCAATGAGGTACTTTGTACTTTGAAGTAGTGCGGTGAGGAACTTTGTACTTTGAGGTAGTAGAGTGAGGTAGTTTGCACTTTGAGGTAGGGCGGTGAGGAACTTTGTACTTTGAGGTAGTGCAGTGAGGAACTTTGTACTTTGAGGTGGTGCGGTGAGGTACTTTGTACTTTGAGGTAGTGCAGTGAGGTACTTTGTACTTTGAGGTAGAGCGGTGAGCTACTTTGTACCTTGAGGTAGTAGAGTGAGGTACTTTGTACTTTGAGGCAGTGCGGTCAGGTACTTTGTACTTTGAGGTAGTAGAGTGAGGTACTTTGTACTTTGAGGTAGTGCAGTGAGGAACTTTGTACTTTGAGGTAGTAGAGTGAGGTACTTTGTACTTTGAGCTAGTGCAGTGAGGTACTTTGGACTTTGAGGTAGTAGAGTGAGGTACTTTGTACTTTGAGGTAGTGCGGTGAGGTACTTTGTACTTTGAGGTAGTAGAGTGAGTAAGTTTGTACTTTGAGGTAGTGCAGTGAGGTACTTTGTACTTTGAGGTAGTGCAGTGAGGAACTTTGTACTTTGATGTTGTAGAGTGAGGTACTTTGTACTTTGAGGAAGTGCGGTGAGGTACTTTGTACTTTGAGGTAGTAGAGTGAGATACTTTGTACTTTGAGGTAGGGCGGTGAGGAACTTTGTACTTTGAGGTAATAGAGTGAGGTACTTTGTACTTTGAGGTAGGGCGGTGAGGAACTTTGTACTTTGAGGTCGTGCAGTGAGGAACTTTGTACTTTGAGGTAGTGCGGTGAGGTACTTTGTACTTTGAGTTAGTAGAGTGATGTACTCTGTACTTTGAGGTAGTGCAGTGAGGTGCTTTGTACTTTGAGGTAGTGCGGTGAGGTACTTTGTACTTTGAGGTAGTGTAATGAGGTACTTTGTACTTTGAAGTCGTGCGGTGAGGAACTTTGTACTTTGAGGTAGTAGAGTGAGGTACTTTGTACTGTGAGGAAGTAGAGTGAGGTACTTTGTACTTTGACGTAGTGCAGTGAGGTACTTTGCACTTGGAGGTAGTGCGGTGAGAAACTTCTGTAGTTTGAGGTAGTAGAGTGAGGTACTTTGTACTTTGAGGCAGTAGAGTGAGGAACTTTGTACTTTGAGGTAGTGTAGTGAGGAACTTTGTAATTTGAGGTAGTAGAGTGAGGTACTTTGTACTTTGAGGTAGTGCGGTGAGGTAATTTGTACTTTGAGGTAGTAGAGTGAGGTACTTTATACTTTGAGGTAGTGCAGTGAGGTACCTTGTACTTTGAGGTAGTGCAGTGAGGAACTTTGTACTTTGAGGTAGTAGAGTGAGGTACTTTGTACTTTGAGGTAGTGCGGTGTGTTACTTCGTACTTTGAGGTAGTAGAGTGAGGTACTTTGTACTTAGAGGTAGGGCGGTGAGGAACTTTGTACTTTGAGGTCGGGCAGTGAGGAACTTTGTACCTTGAGGTAGTGCAGTGAGGTACTTTGTAGTTTGAGGTAGAGCGGTGAGCTACTTTGTACTTTGAGGTAGTAGAGTGAGGTACTTTGTACTTTGAGGTAGGGCGGTGAGGAACTATGTAATTTGAGGTAGTGCAGTGAGGAACTTTGTACTTTGAGGTAGTGCAGTGAGGTACTTTGAGGTCGTGCAGTGAGGTACTTTGTACTTTGAGGTAGTGCGGTGAGGTACTTTGTACTTGGATGTAGTGCGGCGCAGTATTTTGTACTTTGAGGTAGTGCAGTGAGGTACTTTGTAGTCTGAGGTAGTAGAGTGAGGTACTTTGTAATTTGCACTTTCAGGTAGTGCAGTGAGGAACTTTGTACTTTGAGGTGGTGCGGTGAGGTAGTTTGTACTTTGAGGTAGCAGAGTGAGGTACTTTGTACTTTGAGGTAGTGCAGTGAGGTACTTTGTACCTTGAGGTAGTAGAGTGAGGTACTTTGTACTTTGAGGCAGTGCGGTCAGGTACTTTGTACTTTGAGGTAGTAGAGTGAGGTACTTTGTACTTTGAGGTAGTGCAGTGAGGAACTTTGTACTTTGAGGTAGTAGAGTGAGGTACTTTGTACTTTGAGCTAGTGCAGTGAGGTACTTTGTACTTTGAGGTAGTAGAGTGAGGTACTTTGTACTTTGAGGTAGTGCGGTGAGGTACTTTGTACTTTGAGGTAGTAGAGTGAGTAAGTTTGTACTTTGAGGTAGTGCAGTGATGTACTTTGTACTTTGAGGTAGTGCAGTGAGGAACTTTGTACTTTGATGTTGTAGAGTGAACTACTTTGTACTTTGAGGTAGTGCGGTGAGGTACTTTGTACTTTGAGGTAGTAGAGTGAGATACTTTGTACTTTGAGGTAGGGCGGTGAGGAACTTTGTACTTTGAGGTCGTGCAGTGAGGAACTTTGTACTTTGAGGTAGTAGAGTGAGGTACTTTGTAATTTGAGGTAGTGCAATGAGGTACTTTGTACTTTGAAGTAGTGCGGTGAGGAACTTTGTACTTTGAGGTAGTAGAGTGAGGTAGTTTGCACTTTGAGGTAGGGCGGTGAGGAACTTTGTACTTTGAGGTAGTGCAGTGAGGAACTTTGTACTTTGAGATGGTGCGGTGAGGTACTTTGTACTTTGAGGTAGTGCAGTGAGGTACTTTGTACTTTGAGGTAGAGCGGTGAGCTACTTTGTACTTTGAGGTAGTAGAGTGATGTACTTTGTACTTTGAGGTAGTGCAGTGAGGTTCTTTGTACTTTGAGGTAGTGCGGTGAGGTACTTTGTACTTTGAGGTAGTGCGGTGCAGTACTTTGTACTTTGAGGTAGTGTAGTGAGCTACTTTGTAGTCTGAGGTAGTAGAGTGAGGTACTTTGTAATTTGTACTTTGAGGTAGTGCAGTGAGGAACTTTGTACTTTGAGGTGGTGCGGTGAGGTACTTTGTACTTTGAGGTAGTGCAGTGAGGAACTTTGTACTTCGAGGTAGTGCGGTGAGGTACTTTGTACTTTGAGATAGTAGAGTGATGTACTTTGTACTTTGAGGTAGTGCAGTGAGGTGCTTTGTACTTTGAGGTAGTGCGGTGAGGAACTTTGTACCTTGAGGTAGTGCAGTGAGGTACTTTGTAGTTTGAGGTAGAGCGGTGAGCTACTTTGTACTTTGAGGTAGTAGAGTGAGGTACTTTGTACTTTGAGGTAGGGCGGTGAGGAACTATGTAATTTGAGGTAGTGCAGTGAGGAACTTTGTACTTTGAGGTAGTGCAGTGAGGTACTTTGAGGTCGTGCAGTGAGGTACTTTGTACTTTGAGGTAGTGCGGTGAGGTACTTTGTACTTGGATGTAGTGCGGTGCAGTATTTTGTACTTTGAGGTAGTGCAGTGAGGTACTTTGTAGTCTGAGGTAGTAGAGTGAGGTACTTTGTAATTTGCACATTCAGGTAGTGCAGTGAGGAACTTTGTACTTTGAGGTGGTGCGGTGAGGTAGTTTGTACTTTGAGGTAGTAGAGTGAGGTACTTTGTACTTTGAGGTAGTGCAGTGAGGTACTTTGTACCTTGAGGTAGTAGAGTGAGGTACTTTGTACTTTGAGGCAGTGCGGTCAGGTACTTTGTACTTTGAGGTAGTAGAGTGAGGTACTTTGTACTTTGAGGTAGTGCAGTGAGGAACTTTGTACTTTGAGGTAGTAGAGTGAGGTACTTTGTACTTTGAGGTGGTGCGGTGAGGTACTTTGTACTTTGAGGTAGTGCAGTGAGGAACTTTGTACTTTGAGGTAGTGCGGTGAGGTACTTTGTACTTTGAGATAGTAGAGTGATGTACTTTGTACTTTGAGGTAGTGCAGTGAGGTGCTTTGTACTTTGAGGTAGTGCGGTGAGGTACTTTGTACTTTGAGGTAGTGCAATGAGGTACTTTGTACTTTGAAGTAGTGCGGTGAGGAACTTTGTACTTTGAGGTAGTAGAGTGAAGTACTTTGTACTTTGAGGAAGTAGAGTGAGGTACTTTGTACTTTGAGGTAGTGCGGTGAGGTGCTTTGTACTTTGAGGTAGAGCGGTGAGCTACTTTGTACTTTGAGGTAGTAGAGTGATGTACTTTGTACTTTGAGGTAGTGCAGTGAGGTGCTTTGTACTTTGAGGTAGTGCGGTGAGGTACTTTGTACTTTGAGGTAGTGCAATGAGGTACTTTGTACTTTGAAGTAGTGCGGTGAGGAACTTTGTACTTTGAGGTAGTAGAGTGAGGTAGTTTGCACTTTGAGGTAGGGCGGTGAGGAACTTTGTACTTTGAGGTAGTGCAGTGAGGAACTTTGTACTTTGAGGTGGTGCGGTGAGGTACTTTGTACTTTGAGGTAGTGCAGTGAGGTACTTTGTACTTTGAGGTAGAGCGGTGAGCTACTTTGTACCTTGAGGTAGTAGAGTGAGGAACTTTGTACTTTGAGGCAGTGCGGTCAGGTACTTTGTACTTTGAGGTAGTAGAGTGAGGTACTTTGTACTTTGAGGTAGTGCAGTGAGGAACTTTGTACTTTGAGGTAGTAGAGTGAGGTACTTTGTACTTTGAGCTAGTGCAGTGAGGTACTTTGGACTTTGAGGTAGTAGAGTGAGGTACTTTGTACTTTGAGGTAGTGCGGTGAGGTACTTTGTACTTTGAGGTAGTAGAGTGAGTAAGTTTGTACTTTGAGGTAGTGCAGTGAGGTACTTTGTACTTTGAGGTAGTGCAGTGAGGAACTTTGTACTTTGATGTTGTAGAGTGAGGTACTTTGTACTTTGAGGAAGTGCGGTGAGGTTCTTTGTACTTTGAGGTAGTAGAGTGAGATACTTTGTACTTTGAGGTAGGGCGGTGAGGAACTTTGTACTTTGAGGTAATAGAGTGAGGTACTTTGTACTTTGAGGTAGGGCGGTGAGGAACTTTGTACTTTGAGGTCGTGCAGTGAGGAACTTTGTACTTTGAGGTAGTGCGGTGAGGTACTTTGTACTTTGAGTTAGTAGAGTGATGTACTCTGTACTTTGAGGTAGTGCAGTGAGGTGCTTTGTACTTTGAGGTAGTGCGGTGAGGTACTTTGTACTTTGAGGTAGTGTAATGAGGTACTTTGTACTTTGAAGTCGTGCGGTGAGGAACTTTGTACTTTGAGGTAGTAGAGTGAGGTACTTTGTACTGTGAGGAAGTAGAGTGAGGTACTTTGTACTTTGACGTAGTGCAGTGAGGTACTTTGCACTTGGAGGTAGTGCGGTGAGAAACTTCTGTAGTTTGAGGTAGTAGAGTGAGGTACTTTGTACTTTGAGGCAGTAGAGTGAGGAACTTTGTACTTTGAGGTAGTGTAGTGAGGAACTTTGTAATTTGAGGTAGTAGAGTGAGGTACTTTGTACTTTGAGGTAGTGCGGTGAGGTAATTTGTACTTTGAGGTAGTAGAGTGAGGTACTTTATACTTTGAGGTAGTGCAGTGAGGTACCTTGTACTTTGAGGTAGTGCAGTGAGGAACTTTGTACTTTGAGGTAGTAGAGTGAGGTACTTTGTACTTTGAGGTAGTGCGGTGAGTTACTTCGTACTTTGAGGTAGTAGAGTGAGGTACTTTGTACTTAGAGGTAGGGCGGTGAGGAACTTTGTACTTTGAGGTCGGGCAGTGAGGAACTTTGTACCTTGAGGTAGTGCAGTGAGGTACTTTGTAGTTTGAGGTAGAGCGGTGAGCTACTTTGTACTTTGAGGTAGTAGAGTGAGGTACTTTGTACTTTGAGGTAGGGCGGTGAGGAACTATGTAATTTGAGGTAGTGCAGTGAGGAACTTTGTACTTTGAGGTAGTGCAGTGAGGTACTTTGAGGTCGTGCAGTGAGGTACTTTGTACTTTGAGGTAGTGCGGTGAGGTACTTTGTACTTGGATGTAGTGCGGCGCAGTATTTTGTACTTTGAGGTAGTGCAGTGAGGTACTTTGTAGTCTGAGGTAGTAGAGTGAGGTACTTTGTAATTTGCACTTTCAGGTAGTGCAGTGAGGAACTTTGTACTTTGAGGTGGTGCGGTGAGGTAGTTTGTACTTTGAGGTAGCAGAGTGAGGTACTTTGTACTTTGAGGTAGTGCAGTGAGGTACTTTGTACCTTGAGGTAGTAGAGTGAGGTACTTTGTACTTTGAGGCAGTGCGGTCAGGTACTTTGTACTTTGAGGTAGTAGAGTGAGGTACTTTGTACTTTGAGGTAGTGCAGTGAGGAACTTTGTACTTTGAGGTAGTAGAGTGAGGTACTTTGTACTTTGAGCTAGTGCAGTGAGGTACTTTGTACTTTGAGGTAGTAGAGTGAGGTACTTTGTACTTTGAGGTAGTGCGGTGAGGTACTTTGTACTTTGAGGTAGTAGAGTGAGTAAGTTTGTACTTTGAGGTAGTGCAGTGATGTACTTTGTACTTTGAGGTAGTGCAGTGAGGAACTTTGTACTTTGATGTTGTAGAGTGAGGTACTTTGTACTTTGAGGTAGTGCGGTGAGGTACTTTGTACTTTGAGGTAGTAGAGTGAGATACTTTGTACTTTGAGGTAGGGCGGTGAGGAACTTTGTACTTTGAGGTCGTGCAGTGAGGAACTTTGTACTTTGAGGTAGTAGAGTGAGGTACTTTGTAATTTGAGGTAGTGCAATGAGGTACTTTGTACTTTGAGTTAGTAGAGTGATGTACTCTGTACTTTGAGGTAGTGCGGTGCAGTACTTTGTACTTTGAGGTAGTGTAGTGAGCTACTTTGTAGTCTGAGGTAGTAGAGTGAGGTACTTTGTAATTTGTACTTTGAGGTAGTGCAGTGAGGAACTTTGTACTTTGAGGTGGTGCGGTGAGGTACTTTGTACTTTGAGGTAGTGCAGTGAGGAACTTTGTACTTTGAGGTAGTGCGGTGAGGTACTTTGTACTTTGAGATAGTAGAGTGATGTACTTTGTACTTTGAGGTAGTGCAGTGAGGTGCTTTGTACTTTGAGGTAGTGCGGTGAGGTACTTTGTACTTTGAGGTAGTGCAATGAGGTACTTTGTACTTTGAAGTAGTGCGGTGAGGAACTTTGTACTTTGAGGTAGTAGAGTGAAGTACTTTGTACTTTGAGGAAGTAGAGTGAGGTACTTTGTACTTTGAGGTAGTGCGGTGACGTACTTTGTACTTTGAGGTAGTGCAATGAGGTACTTTGTACTTTGAAGTAGTGCGGTGAGGAACTTTGTACTTTGAGGTAGTAGAGTGAAGTACTTTGTACTTTGAGGAAGTAGAGTGAGGTACTTTGTACTTTGAGGTAGTGCAGTGAGGTACTTCGTACTTTGAGGTAGTAGAGTGAGGTACTTTGTACTTTGAGGTAGTGCGGTGAGGTACTTTGTACTTTGAGGTAGTAGAGTGAGGTAGTTTGTACTTTGAGGTAGTGCAGTGAGGTACTTTGTACTTTGAGGTAGTGCAGTGAGGAACTTTGTACTTTGAGGTAGTAGAGTGAGGTACTTTGTACTTTGAGGTAGTGCGGTGAGGTACTTTGTACTTTGAGGTAATAGAGTGAGGTACTTTGTACTTTGAGGTAGGGCGGTGAGGAACTTTGTACTTTGAGGTCGTGCAGTGAGGAACTTTGTACTTTGAGGTAGTGCGGTGAGGTACTTTGTACTTTGAGTTTGTAGAGTGATGTACTCTGTATTTTGAGGTAGTGCAGTGAGGTGCTTTGTACTTTGAGTTAGTGCGGTGAGGTACTTTGTACTTTGAGGTAGTGTAATGAGGTACTTTGTACTTTGAAGTCATGCGGTGAGGAACTTTGTACTTTGAGGTAGTAGAGTGAGGTACTTTGTACTTTGAGGAAGTAGAGTGAGGTACTTTGTACTTTGACGTAGTGCATTGAGATTCTTTGCACTTTGAGGTAGTGCGGTGAGAAACTTCTGTAGTTTGAGGTAGTAGAGTGAGGTACTTTGTACTTTGAGGTAGTAGAGTGAGGTACTTTGTACTTTGAGGTAGTGCGGTGAGGTAATTTGTACTTTGAGGTAGTAGTGTGAGGTACTTTATACTTTGAGGTAGTGCAGTGAGGTACCTTGTACTTTGAGGTAGTGCAGTGAGGAACTTTGTACTTTGAGGTAGTAGAGTGAGGTACTTTGTACTTTGAGGTAGTACGGTGAGGTACTTCGTACTTTGAGGTAGTAGAGTGAGGTACTTTGTACTTAGAGGTAGGGCGGTGAGGAACTTTGTACTTTGAGGTCGTACAGTGAGGAACTTTGTACCTTGAGGTAGTGCAGTGAGGTACTTTGTACTTTGAGGTACTGTAGTGAGCTACTTTGTAGTCTGAGGTAGTAGAGTGAGGTACTTTGTAATTTGTACTTTGAGGTAGTGCAGTGAGGAACTTTGTACTTTGAGGTGGTGCGGTGAGGTACTTTGTACTTTGAGGTAGTTCAGTGAGGAACTTTGTACTTTGAGGTAGTGCGGTGAGGTACTTTGTACTTTGAGATAGTAGAGTGATGTACTTTGTACTTTGAGGTAGTGCAGTGAGGTGCTTTGTACTTTGAGGTAGTGCAATGAGGTACTTTGTACTTTGAAGTAGTGCGGTGAGGAACTTTGTACTTTGAGGTAGTAGAGTGAAGTACTTTGTACTTTGAGGAAGTAGAGTGAGGTACTTTGTACTTTGAGGTAGTGCAGTGAGGAACTTTGTACTTTGAGGTAGTAGAGTGAGGTACTTTGTACTTTGAGGTAGTGCGGTGAGGTACTTTGTACTTTGAGGTAATAGAGTGAGGTACTTTGTACTTTGAGGTAGGGCGGTGAGGAACTTTGTACTTTGAGGTCGTGCACTGAGGAACTTTGTACTTTGAGGTAGTGCGGTGAGGTACTTTGTACTTTGAGTTAGTAGAGTGATGTACTCTGTACTTTGAGGTAGTGCAGTGAGGTGCTTTGTACTTTGAGGTAGTGCGGTGAGGTACTTTGTACTTTGAGGTAGTGTAATGAGGTACTTTGTACTTTGAAGTCGTGCGGTGAGGAACTTTGTACTTTGAGGTAGTAGAGTGAGGTACTTTGTACTGTGAGGAAGTAGAGTGAGGTACTTTGTACTTTGACGTAGTGCAGTGAGGTACTTTGCACTTGGAGGTAGTGCGGTGAGAAACTTCTGTAGTTTGAGGTAGTAGAGTGAGGTACTTTGTACTTTGAGCAGTAGAGTGAGGAACTTTGTACTTTGAGGTAGTGTAGTGAGGAACGTTGTAATTTGAGGTAGTAGAGTGAGGTACTTTGTACTTTGAGGTAGTGCGGTGAGGTAATTTGTACTTTGAGGTAGTAGAGTGAGGTACTTTATACTTTGAGGTAGTGCAGTGAGGTACCTTGTACTTTGAGGTAGTGCAGTGAGGAACTTTGTACTTTGAGGTAGTAGAGTGAGGTACTTTGTACTTTCAGGTAGTGCGGTGAGTTACTTCGTACTTTGAGGTAGTAGAGTGAGGTACTTTGTACTTAGAGGTAGGGCGGTGAGGAACTTTGTACTTTGAGGTCGGGCAGTGAGGAACTTTGTACCTTGAGGTAGTGCAGTGAGGTACTTTGTAGTTTGAGGTAGAGCGGTGAGCTACTTTGTACTTTGAGGTAGTAGAGTGAGGTACTTTGTACTTTGAGGTAGGGCGGTGAGGAACTATGTAATTTGAGGTCGTGCAGTGAGGTACTTTGTACTTTGAGGTAGTGCGGTGAGGTACTTTGTACTTGGATGTAGTGCGGTGCAGTATTTTGTACTTTGAGGTAGTGCAGTGAGGTACTTTGTAGTCTGAGGTAGTAGAGTGAGGTACTTTGTAATTTGCACTTTCAGGTAGTGCAGTGAGGAACTTTGTACTTTGAGGTGGTGCGGTGAGGTAGTTTGTACTTTGAGGTAGTAGAGTGAGGTACTTTGTACTTTGAGGTAGTGCAGTGAGGTACTTTGTACCTTGAGGTAGTAGAGTGAGGTACTTTGTACTTTGAGGCAGTGCGGTCAGGTACTTTGTACTTTGAGGTAGTAGAGTGAGGTACTTTGTACTTTGAGGTAGTGCAGTGAGGAACTTTGTACTTTGAGGTAGTAGAGTGAGGTACTTTGTACTTTGAGCTAGTGCAGTGAGGTACTTTGTACTTTGAGGTAGTAGAGTGAGGTACTTTGTACTTTGAGGTAGTGCGGTGAGGTACTTTGTACTTTGAGGTAGTAGAGTGAGTAAGTTTGTACTTTGAGGTAGTGCAGTGAGGTACTTTGTACTTTGAGGTAGTGCAGTGAGGAACTTTGTACTTTGATGTTGTAGAGTGAGGTACTTTGTACTTTGAGGTAGTGCGGTGAGGTACTTTGTACTTTGAGGTAGTAGAGTGAGATACTTTGTACTTTGAGGTAGGGCGGTGAGGAACTTTGTACTTTGAGGTCGTGCAGTGAGGAACTTTGTACTTTGAGGTAGTAGAGTGAGGTACTTTGTAATTTGAGGTAGTGCAATGAGGTACTTTGTACTTTGAAGTAGTGCGGTGAGGAACTTTGTACTTTGAGGTAGTAGAGTGAGGTAGTTTGCACTTTGAGGTAGGGCGGTGAGGAACTTTGTACTTTGAGGTAGTGCAGTGAGGAACTTTGTACTTTGAGATGGTGCGGTGAGGTACTTTGTACTTTGAGGTAGTGCAGTGAGGTACTTTGTACTTTGAGGTAGAGCGGTGAGCTACTTTGTACTTTGAGGTAGTAGAGTGATGTACTTTGTACTTTGAGGTAGTGCAGTGAGGTTCTTTGTACTTTGAGGTAGTGCGGTGAGGTACTTTGTACTTTGAGGTAGTGCGGTGCAGTACTTTGTACTTTGAGGTAGTGTAGTGAGCTACTTTGTAGTCTGAGGTAGTAGAGTGAGGTACTTTGTAATTTGTACTTTGAGGTAGTGCAGTGAGGAACTTTGTACTTTGAGGTGGTGCGGTGAGGTACTTTGTACTTTGAGGTAGTGCAGTGAGGAACTTTGTACTTTGAGGTAGTGCGGTGAGGTACTTTGTACTTTGAGATAGTAGAGTGATGTACTTTGTACTTTGAGGTAGTGCAGTGAGGTGCTTTGTACTTTGAGGTAGTGCGGTGAGGTACTTTGTACTTTGAGGTAGTGCAATGAGGTACTTTGTACTTTGAAGTAGTGCGGTGAGGAACTTTGTACTTTGAGGTAGTAGAGTGAAGTACTTTGTCCTTTGAGGAAGTAGAGTGAGGTACTTTGTACTTTGAGGTAGTGCGGTGAGGTGCTTTGTAGTTTGAGGTAGAGCGGTGAGCTACTTTGTACTTTGAGGTAGTAGAGTGATGTACTTTGTACTTTGAGGTAGTGCAGTGAGGTGCTTTGTACTTTGAGGTAGTGCGGTGAGGTACTTTGTACTTTGAGGTAGTGCAATGAGGTACTTTGTACTTTGACGTAGTGCGGTGAGGAACTTTGTACTTTCAGGTAGTAGAGTGAGGTAGTTTGCACTTTGTGGTAGGGCGGTGAGGAACTTTTTACTTTGAGGTAGTGCAGTGAGGAAGTTTGTACTTTGAGGTGGTGCGGTGAGGTACTTTGTACTTTGAGGTAGTGCAGTGAGGTACTTTGTACTTTGAGGTAGAGCGGTGAGCTACTTTGTACTTTGGGGTAGTAGAGTGATGTACTTTGTACTTTGAGGTAGTGCAGTGAGGTACTTCGTACTTTGATGTAGTGCGGTGAGGTACTTTGTACTTTGAGGTAGTGCGGTGCAGTACTTTGTACTTTGAGGTAGTGTAGTGAGCTACTTTGTAGTCTGAGGTAGTACAGTGAGGTACTTTGTAATTTGTACTTTGAGGTAGTGCAGTGAGGAACTTTGTACTTTGAGGTGGTGCGGTGAGGTACTTTGTACTTTGAGGTAGTGCAGTGAGGAACTTTGTACTTTGAGGTAGTGCGGTGAGGTACTTTGTACTTTGAGATAGTAGAGTGATGTACTTTGTACTTTGAGGTAGTGCAGTGAGGTGCTTTGTACTTTGAGGTAGTGCGGTGAGGTACTTTGTACTTTGAGGTAGTGCAATGAGGTACTTTGTACTTTGAAGTAGTGCGGTGAGGAACTTTGTACTTTGAGGTAGTAGAGTGAAGTACTTTGTACTTTGAGGAAGTAGAGTGAGGTACTTTGTACTTTGAGGTAGTGCAGTGAGGAACTTTGTACTTTGAGGTAGTGCAGTGAGGTACTTTGTACTTTGAGGTATTAGAGTGAGGTACTTTGTACTGTGAGGTAGTGCGGTGAGGTACATTGTACTTTGAGGTAGTAGAGTGAGGTAGTTTGTACTTGAGGTAGTGCAGTGAGGTACTTAGTACTTTGAGGTAGTGCAGTGAGGTACTTTGTACTTTGAGGTAGTGCGGTGAGGTACTTTGTACTTTGAGGTAGTGCGGTGCAGCACTTTGTACTTTGAGGTAGTGTAGTGAGCTACTTTGTAGTCTGAGGTAGTAGAGTGAGGTACTTTGTAATTTGTACTTTGAGGTAGTGCAGTGAGGAACTTTGTACTTTGAGGTGGTGCGGTGAGGTACTTTGTACTTTGAGGTAGTGCAGTGAGGAACTTTGTACTTTGAGGTAGTGCGGTGAGGTACTTTGTACTTTGAGATAGTAGAGTGATGTACTTTGTACTTTGAGGTAGTGCAGTGAGGTGCTTTGTACTTTGAGGTAGTGCGGTGAGGTACTTTGTACTTTGAGGTAGTGCAATGAGGTACTTTGTACTTTGAAGTAGTGCGGTGAGGAACTTTGTACTTTGAGGTAGTAGAGTGAAGTACTTTGTACTTTGAGGAAGTAGAGTGAGGTACTTTGTACTTTGAGGTAGTGCGGTGAGGTGCTTTGTACTTTGAGGTAGAGCGGTGAGCTACTTTGTACTTTGAGGTAGTAGAGTGATGTACTTTGTACTTTGAGGTAGTGTAGTGAGGTGCTTTGTACTTTGAGGTAATGCGGTGAGGTACTTTGTACTTTGAGGTAGTGCAATGAGGTACTTTGTACTTTGAAGTAGTGCGGTGAGGAACTTTGTACTTTGAGGTAGTAGAGTGAGGTAGTTTGCACTTTGAGGTAGGGCGGTGAGGAACTTTGTACTTTGAGGTAGTGCAGTGAGGAACTTTGTACTTTGAGGTAGTGCGGTGAGGTACTTTGTACTTTGAGGTAGTGCAGTGAGGTACTTTGTACTTTGAGGTAGAGCGGTGAGCTACTTTGTACTTTGAGGTAGTAGAGTGATGTACTTTGTACTTTGAGGTAGTGCAGTGAGGTACTTCGTACTTTGAGGTAGTGCGGTGAGGTACTTTGTACTTTGAGGTAGTGCGGTGCAGTACTTTGTACTTTGAGGTAGTGTAGTGAGCTACTTTGTAGTCTGAGGTAGTAGAGTGAGGTACTTTGTAATTTGTACTTTGAGGTAGTGCAGTGAGGAACTTTGTACTTTGAGGTGGTGCGGTGAGGTACTTTGTACTTTGAGGTAGTGCAGTGAGGAACTTTGTACTTTGAGGTAGTGCGGTGAGGTACTTTGTACTTTGAGATAGTAGAGTGATGTACTTTGTACTTTGAGGTAGTGCAGTGAGGTGCTTTGTACTTTGAGGTAGTGCAATGAGGTACTTTGTACTTTGAAGTAGTGCGGTGAGGAACTTTGTACTTTGAGGTAGTAGAGTGAAGTACTTTGTACTTTGAGGAAGTAGAGTGAGGTACTTTGTACTTTGAGGTAGTGCAGTGAGGAACTTTGTACTTTGAGGTAGTGCAGTGAGGTACTTTGTACTTTGAGGTATTAGAGTGAGGTACTTTGTACTGTGAGGTAGTGCGGTGAGGTACTTTGTACTTTGAGGTAGTAGATTGAGGTAGTTTGTACTTGAGGTAGTGCAGTGAGGTACTTTGTACTTTGAGGTAGTGCAGTGAGGTACTTTGTACTTTGAGGTAGTGCGGTGAGGTACTTTGTACTTTGAGGTAGTGCGGTGCAGCACTTTGTACTTTGAGGTAGTGTAGTGAGCTACTTTGTAGTCTGAGGTAGTAGAGTGAGGTACTTTGTAATTTGGACTTTGAGGTAGTGCAGTGAGGAACTTTGTACTTTGAGGTGGTGCGGTGAGGTACTTTGTACTTTGAGGTAGTGCAGTGAGGAACTTTGTACTTTGAGGTAGTGCGGTGAGGTACTTTGTACTTTGAGATAGTAGAGTGATGTACTTTGTACTTTGAGGTAGTGCAGTGAGGTGCTTTGTACTTTGAGGTAGTGCGGTGAGGTACTTTGTACTTTGAGGTAGTGCAATGAGGTACTTTGTACTTTGAAGTAGTGCGGTGAGGAACTTTGTACTTTGAGGTAGTAGAGTGAAGTACTTTGTACTTTGAGGAAGTAGAGTGAGGTACTTTGTACTTTGAGGTAGTGCGGTGAGGTGCTTTGTACATTGAGGTAGAGCGGTGAGCTACTTTGTACTTTGAGGTAGTAGAGTGATGTACTTTGTACTTTGAGGTAGTGCAGTGAGGTGCTTTGTACTTTGAGGTAGTGCGGTGAGGTACTTTGTACTTTGAGGTAGTGCAATGAGGTACTTTGTACTTTGAAGTAGTGGCGGTGAGGAACTTTGTACTTTGAGGTAGTAGAGTGAGGTAGTTTGCACTTTGAGGTAGGGCGGTGAGGAACTTTGTACTTTGAGGTAGTGCAGTGAGGAACTTTGTACTTTGAGGTGGTGCGGTCAGGTACTTTGTACTTTGAGGTAGTAGAGTGAGGTACTTTGTACTTTGAGGTAGTGCAGTGAGGAACTTTGTACTTTGAGGTAGTAGAGTGAGGTACTTTGTACTTTGAGCTAGTGCAGTGAGGTACTTTGGACTTTGAGGTAGTAGAGTGAGGTACTTTGTACTTTGAGGTAGTGCGGTGAGGTACTTTGTACTTTGAGTTAGTAGAGTGAGTAAGTTTGTACTTTGAGGTAGTGCAGTGAGGTACTTTGTACTTTGAGGTAGTGCAGTGAGGAACTTTGTACTTTGAGGTAGTAGAGTGAGATACTTTGCACTTGGAGGTAGTGCGGTGAGAAACTTCTGTAGTTTGAGGTAGTAGAGTGAGGTACTTTGTACTTTGAGGCAGTAGAGTGAGGAACTTTGTACTTTGAGGTAGTGTAGTGAGGAACTTTGTAATTTGAGGTAGTAGAGTGAGGTACTTTGTACTTTGAGGTAGTGCGGTGAGGTAATTTGTACTTTGAGGTAGTAGAGTGAGGTACTTTATACTTTGAGGTAGTGCAGTGAGGTACCTTGTACTTTGAGGTAGTGCAGTGAGGAACTTTGTACTTTGAGGTAGTAGAGTGAGGTACTTTGTACTTTGAGGTAGTGCGGTGAGTTACTTCGTACTTTGAGGTAGTAGAGTGAGGTACTTTGTACTTAGAGGTAGGGCGGTGAGGAACTTTGTACTTTGAGGTCGGGCAGTGAGGAACTTTGTACCTTGAGATAGTGCAGTGAGGTACTTTGTAGTTTGAGGTAGAGCGGTGAGCTACTTTGTACTTTGAGGTAGTAGAGTGAGGTACTTTGTACTTTGAGGTAGGGCGGTGAGGAACTATGTAATTTGAGGTAGTGCAGTGAGGAACTTTGTACTTTGAGGTAGTGCGGTGAGGTACTTTGTACTTTGAGATAGTAGAGTGATGTACTTTGTACTTTGAGGTAGTGCAGTGAGGTGCTTTGTACTTTGAGGTAGTGCGGTGAGGTACTTTGTACTTTGAGGTAGTGCAATGAGGTACTTTGTACTTTGAAGTAGTGCGGTGAGGAACTTTGTACTTTGAGGTAGTAGAGTGAAGTACTTTGTACTTTGAGGAAGTAGAGTGAGGTACTTTGTACTTTGAGGTAGTGCAGTGAGGAACTTTGTACTTTGAGGTAGTGCAGTGAGGTACTTTGTACTTTGAGGTATTAGAGTGAGGTACTTTGTACTGTGAGGTAGTGCGGTGAGGTACATTGTACTTTGAGGTAGTAGAGTGAGGTAGTTTGTACTTGAGGTAGTGCAGTGAGGTACTTAGTACTTTGAGGTAGTGCAGTGAGGTACTTTGTACTTTGAGGTAGTGCGGTGAGGTACTTTGTACTTTGAGGTAGTGCGGTGCAGCACTTTGTACTTTGAGGTAGTGTAGTGAGCTACTTTGTAGTCTGAGGTAGTAGAGTGAGGTACTTTGTAATTTGTACTTTGAGGTAGTGCAGTGAGGAACTTTGTACTTTGAGGTGGTGCGGTGAGGTACTTTGTACTTTGAGGTAGTGCAGTGAGGAACTTTGTACTTTGAGGTAGTGCGGTGAGGTACTTTGTACTTTGAGATAGTAGAGTGATGTACTTTGTACTTTGAGGTAGTGCAGTGAGGTGCTTTGTACTTTGAGGTAGTGCGGTGAGGTACTTTGTACTTTGAGGTAGTGCAATGAGGTACTTTGTACTTTGAAGTAGTGCGGTGAGGAACTTTGTACTTTGAGGTAGTAGAGTGAAGTACTTTGTACTTTGAGGAAGTAGAGTGAGGTACTTTGTACTTTGAGGTAGTGCGGTGAGGTGCTTTGTACTTTGAGGTAGAGCGGTGAGCTACTTTGTACTTTGAGGTAGTAGAGTGATGTACTTTGTACTTTGAGGTAGTGTAGTGAGGTGCTTTGTACTTTGAGGTAATGCGGTGAGGTACTTTGTACTTTGAGGTAGTGCAGTGAGGTACTTTGTACTTTGAGGTAGAGCGGTGAGCTACTTTGTACTTTGAGGTAGTAGAGTGATGTACTTTGTACTTTGAGGTAGTGCAGTGAGGTTCTTTGTACTTTGAGGTAGTGCGGTGAGGTACTTTGTACTTTGAGGTAGTGCGGTGCAGTACTTTGTACTTTGAGGTAGTGTAGTGAGCTACTTTGTAGTCTGAGGTAGTAGAGTGAGGTACTTTGTAATTTGTACTTTGAGGTAGTGCAGTGAGGAACTTTGTACTTTGAGGTGGTGCGGTGAGGTACTTTGTACTTTGAGGTAGTGCAGTGAGGAACTTTGTACTTTGAGGTAGTGCGGTGAGGTACTTTGTACTTTGAGATAGTAGAGTGATGTACTTTGTACTTTGAGGTAGTGCAGTGAGGTGCTTTGTACTTTGAGGTAGTGCGGTGAGGAACTTTGTACCTTGAGG
>NW_027275993.1:0-46583 GCF_030028105.1 Mobula birostris | reverse complement strand
GGGCAGGAGTTTCAGGTCAGGAGATTCAGGGCACGAGTTTCAGGGCAAGTGTATCAGGGGATGAGATTCAGGGCAGGAGATTCAGGGCATGAGATTCAGGGCTGGAGTATCAGAGCAGGAGTTTAAGGGCATGAGATTCAAGTAAGGAGATTCAGGGCAGGATATTCAGGGCATGAGATTCAGGGCAGGTGTTTCGGGCATTAGATTCAATGCAGGAGTTTCAGAGCATGAAATTCAGGACAGGTGTTTCAGGGGATGAGATTCAGGGCTGGTGTTTCAGGGCATGAGATTCAGGTCAGGAGTTTCAGGTTAGGAGATTCAGGGCAGGAGTTTCAGGGCATGAGATTCAGGGAAGGAGTTTCAGGTTAAGAGATTCAGGGCAGGAGTTTCAGGGCAGGATTATCAGGGCATGAGATTCAGGTAAGGAGATTCAGGGCAGGATATTCAGGGAACCAGATTCAGGGGAGTTGTTTAAGGTCATGAGATTCAGGGCAGAAGATTCAGGGCTTGTGACTCAGGGCTGGAGTTTCAGAGCAGGAGTTTCAGGGCATGAGATTCAGATAAGGAGATTCAGGGCATGAGATTCAGGGCAGGATTTTCAGGGCATGAGATTCAGGGCAGGTGTTTCAGTGCATGAGATTCAGAGCAGGTGTTTCAGGGTATGAGATTCAGGGCAGGTGTTTCAGGGCATGAGATTCAGGGTAGGTTTTTCAGTGCATGAGATTCAGGGCAGGTGTTTCAGGTCCCAAGCTTCAGGGCAGGAGATTCAGGGCACGTGATTCAGGGCTGGAGTTTCAGTGCAGGAGTTTCAGGGCATGAGATTGAGGGCAGAATTTTCACGGTATGAGATTCAGGGCAGGTGTTTCAGTGCATGAGATTCAGGGCAGGTGTTTCAGGGCAGGAGTTTCAGGGCAGGAGATTCAGGGCAGGAGATTCAGGGCAGGAGATTCCGGTCATGAGATAGGGTGCAGGAGTTTCAGGGCATGAGATTCAGGGAAGGTGTTTCAGGGAATGAGATTCAGAGCAGGATTTTCAGGGGATGAGATTCAGGGAAGGATATTCAGGGCATGAGATTTAGGGCAGGAGTTTCAGGTCAGGAGATTCAGGGCACGAGTTTCAGGGCAAGTGTATCAGGGGATGAGATTCAGGGCAGGAGATTCAGGGCATGAGATTCAGGGCTGGAGTATCAGAGCAGGAGTTTAAGGGCATGAGATTCAAGTAAGGAGATTCAGGGCAGGATATTCAGGGCATGAGATTCAGGGCAGGTGTTTCGGGCATTAGATTCAATGCAGGAGTTTCAGAGCATGAAATTCAGGACAGGTGTTTCAGGGGATGAGATTCAGGGCTGGTGTTTCAGGGCATGAGATTCAGGTCAGGAGTTTCAGGTTAGGAGATTCAGGGCAGGAGTTTCAGGGCATGAGATTCAGGGAAGGAGTTTCAGGTTAAGAGATTCAGGGCAGGAGTTTCAGGGCAGGATTATCAGGGCATGAGATTCAGGTAAGGAGATTCAGGGCAGGATATTCAGGGAACCAGATTCAGGGGAGTTGTTTAAGGTCATGAGATTCAGGGCAGAAGATTCAGGGCTTGTGACTCAGGGCTGGAGTTTCAGAGCAGGAGTTTCAGGGCATGAGATTCAGATAAGGAGATTCAGGGCATGAGATTCAGGGCAGGATTTTCAGGGCATGAGATTCAGGGCAGGTGTTTCAGTGCATGAGATTCAGGGCAGGTGTTTCAGGGTATGAGATTCAGGGCAGGTGTTTCAGGGCATGAGATTCAGGGTAGGTTTTTCAGTGCATGACATTCAGGGCAGGTGTTTCAGGTCCCAAGCTTCAGGGCAGGAGATTCAGGGCATGTGATTCAGGGCTGGAGTTTCAGTGCAGGAGTTTCAGGGCATGAGATTGAGGGCAGAATTTTCACGGTATGAGATTCAGGGCAGGTGTTTCAGTGCATGAGATTCAGGGCAGGTGTTTCAGGGCAGGAGTTTCAGGGCAGGAGATTCAGGGAACCAGATTCAGGGGAGTTGCTTAAGGTCATGAGATTCAGGGCAGAAGATTCAGGGCTTGTGACTCAGGGCTGGAGTTTCAGAGCAGGAGTTTCAGGGCATGAGATTCAGATAAGGAGATTCAGGGCATGAGATTCAGGGCAGGATTTTCAGGGCATGAGATTCAGGGCAGGTGTTTCAGTGCATGAGATTCAGGGCAGGTGTTTCAGGGTATGAGATTCAGGGCAGGTGTTTCAGGGCATGAGATTCAGGGTAGGTTTTTCAGTGCATGAGATTCAGGGCAGGTGTTTCAGGTCCCAAGCTTCAGGGCAGGAGATTCAGGGCATGTGATTCAGGGCTGGAGTTTCAGTGCAGGAGTTTCAGGGCATGAGATTCAGGTAAGGAGATTCAGGGCATGAGATTGAGGGCAGAATTTTCACGGTATGAGATTCAGGGCAGGTGTTTCAGTGCATGAGATTCAGGGCAGGTGTTTCAGGGCAGGAGTTTCAGGGCAGGAGATTCAGGGCAGGAGATTCAGGGCAGGAGATTCCGGTCATGAGATAGGGTGCAGGAGTTTCAGGGCATGAGATTCAGGGAAGGTGTTTCAGGGAATGAGATTCAGAGCAGGATTTTCAGGGGATGAGATTCAGGGAAGGAGATTCAGGGCATGAGATTTAGGGCAGGAGTTTCAGGTCAGGAGATACAGGGCACGAGTTTCAGGGCAAGTGTATCAGGGGATGAGATTCAGGGCAGGAGATTCAGGGCATGAGATTCAGGGCTGGAGTATCAGAGCAGGCGTTTAAGGGCATGAGATTCAAGTAAGGAGATTCAGGGCAGGATATTCAGGGCATGAGATTCAGGGCAGGTGTTTCGGGCATTAGATTCAATGCAGGAGTTTCAGAGCATGAAATTCAGGACAGGTGTTTCAGGGGATGAGATTCAGGGCATGAGATTCAGGTCAGGAGTTTCAGGTTAGGAGATTCAGGGCAGGAGTTTCAGGGCATGAGATTCAGGGAAGGAGTTTCAGGTTAAGAGATTCAGGGCAGGAGTTTCAGGGCAGGATTATCAGGGCATGAGATTCAGGTAAGGAGATTCAGGGCAGGATATTCAGGGAACCAGATTCAGGGGAGTTGTTTAAGGTCATGAGATTCAGGGCAGAAGATTCAGGGCTTGTGACTCAGGGCTGGAGTTTCAGAGCAGGAGTTTCAGGGCATGAGATTCAGATAAGGAGATTCAGGGCATGAGATTCAGGGCAGGATTTTCAGGGCATGAGATTCAGAGCAGGTGTTTCAGTGCATGAGATTCAGGGCAGGTGTTTCAGGGTATGAGATTCAGGGCAGGTGTTTCAGGGCATGAGATTCAGCGTAGGTTTTTCAGTGCATGAGATTCAGGGCAGGTGTTTCAGGTCCCAAGCTTCAGGGCAGGAGATTCAGGGCATGTGATTCAGGGCTGGAGTTTCAGTGCAGGAGTTTCAGGGCATGAGATTCAGGTAAGGAGATTCAGGGCATGAGATTGAGGGCAGAATTTTCACGGTATGAGATTCAGGGCAGGTGTTTGAGTGCATGAGATTCAGGGCAGGTGTTTCAGGGCAGGAGTTTCAGGGCAGGAGATTCAGGGCAGGAGATTCAGGGCAGGAGATTCCGGTCATGAGATAGGGTGCAGGAGTTTCAGGGCATGAGATTCAGGGAAGGTGTTTCAGGGAATGAGATTCAGAGCAGGATTTTCAGGGGATGAGATTCAGGGAAGGAGATTCAGGGCATGAGATTTAGGGCAGGAGTTTCAGGTCAGGAGATTCAGGGCACGAGTTTCAGGGCAAGTGTATCAGGGGATGAGATTCAGGGCAGGAGATTCAGGGCATGAGATTCAGGGCTGGAGTATCAGAGCAGGAGTTTAAGGGCATGAGATTCAAGTAAGGAGATTCAGGGCAGGATATTCAGGGCATGAGATTCAGGGCAGGTGTTTCGGGCATTAGATTCAATGCAGGAGTTTCAGAGCATGAAATTCAGGACAGGTGTTTCAGGGGATGAGATTCAGGGCTGGTGTTTCAGGGCATGAGATTCAGGTCAGGAGTTTCAGGTTAGGAGATTCAGGGCAGGAGTTTCAGGGCATGAGATTCAGGGAAGGAGTTTCAGGTTAAGAGATTCAGGGCAGGAGTTTCAGGGCAGGATTATCAGGGCATGAGATTCAGGTAAGGAGATTCAGGGCAGGATATTCAGGGAACCAGATTCAGGGGAGTTGTTTAAGGTCATGAGATTCAGGGCAGAAGATTCAGGGCTTGTGACTCAGGGCTGGAGTTTCAGAGCAGGAGTTTCAGGGCATGAGATTCAGATAAGGAGATTCAGGGCATGAGATTCAGGGCAGGATTTTCAGGGCATGAGATTCAGGGCAGGTGTTTCAGTGCATGAGATTCAGAGCAGGTGTTTCAGGGTATGAGATTCAGGGCAGGTGTTTCAGGGCATGAGATTCAGGGTAGGTTTTTCAGTGCATGAGATTCAGGGCAGGTGTTTCAGGTCCCAAGCTTCAGGGCAGGAGATTCAGGGCACGTGATTCAGGGCTGGAGTTTCAGTGCAGGAGTTTCAGGGCATGAGATTGAGGGCAGAATTTTCACGGTATGAGATTCAGGGCAGGTGTTTCAGTGCATGAGATTCAGGGCAGGTGTTTCAGGGCAGGAGTTTCAGGGCAGGAGATTCAGGGCAGGAGATTCAGGGCAGGAGATTCCGGTCATGAGATAGGGTGCAGGAGTTTCAGGGCATGAGATTCAGGGAAGGTGTTTCAGGGAATGAGATTCAGAGCAGGATTTTCAGGGGATGAGATTCAGGGAAGGATATTCAGGGCATGAGATTTAGGGCAGGAGTTTCAGGTCAGGAGATTCAGGGCACGAGTTTCAGGGCAAGTGTATCAGGGGATGAGATTCAGGGCAGGAGATTCAGGGCATGAGATTCAGGGCTGGAGTATCAGAGCAGGAGTTTAAGGGCATGAGATTCAAGTAAGGAGATTCAGGGCAGGATATTCAGGGCATGAGATTCAGGGCAGGTGTTTCGGGCATTAGATTCAATGCAGGAGTTTCAGAGCATGAAATTCAGGACAGGTGTTTCAGGGGATGAGATTCAGGGCTGGTGTTTCAGGGCATGAGATTCAGGTCAGGAGTTTCAGGTTAGGAGATTCAGGGCAGGAGTTTCAGGGCATGAGATTCAGGGAAGGAGTTTCAGGTTAAGAGATTCAGGGCAGGAGTTTCAGGGCAGGATTATCAGGGCATGAGATTCAGGTAAGGAGATTCAGGGCAGGATATTCAGGGAACCAGATTCAGGGGAGTTGTTTAAGGTCATGAGATTCAGGGCAGAAGATTCAGGGCTTGTGACTCAGGGCTGGAGTTTCAGAGCAGGAGTTTCAGGGCATGAGATTCAGATAAGGAGATTCAGGGCATGAGATTCAGGGCAGGATTTTCAGGGCATGAGATTCAGGGCAGGTGTTTCAGTGCATGAGATTCAGGGCAGGTGTTTCAGGGTATGAGATTCAGGGCAGGTGTTTCAGGGCATGAGATTCAGGGAAGGTTTTTCAGTGCATGACATTCAGGGCAGGTGTTTCAGGTCCCAAGCTTCAGGGCAGGAGATTCAGGGCATGTGATTCAGGGCTGGAGTTTCAGTGCAGGAGTTTCAGGGCATGAGATTGAGGGCAGAATTTTCACGGTATGAGATTCAGGGCAGGTGTTTCAGTGCATGAGATTCAGGGCAGGTGTTTCAGGGCAGGAGTTTCAGGGCAGGAGATTCAGGGAACCAGATTCAGGGGAGTTGCTTAAGGTCATGAGATTCAGGGCAGAAGATTCAGGGCTTGTGACTCAGGGCTGGAGTTTCAGAGCAGGAGTTTCAGGGCATGAGATTCAGATAAGGAGATTCAGGGCATGAGATTCAGGGCAGGATTTTCAGGGCATGAGATTCAGGGCAGGTGTTTCAGTGCATGAGATTCAGGGCAGGTGTTTCAGGGTATGAGATTCAGGGCAGGTGTTTCAGGGCATGAGATTCAGGGTAGGTTTTTCAGTGCATGAGATTCAGGGCAGGTGTTTCAGGTCCCAAGCTTCAGGGCAGGAGATTCAGGGCATGTGATTCAGGGCTGGAGTTTCAGTGCAGGAGTTTCAGGGCATGAGATTCAGGTAAGGAGATTCAGGGCATGAGATTGAGGGCAGAATTTTCACGGTATGAGATTCAGGGCAGGTGTTTCAGTGCATGAGATTCAGGGCAGGTGTTTCAGGGCAGGAGTTTCAGGGCAGGAGATTCAGGGCAGGAGATTCAGGGCAGGAGATTCCGGTCATGAGATAGGGTGCAGGAGTTTCAGGGCATGAGATTCAGGGAAGGTGTTTCAGGGAATGAGATTCAGAGCAGGATTTTCAGGGGATGAGATTCAGGGAAGGAGATTCAGGGCATGAGATTTAGGGCAGGAGTTTCAGGTCAGGAGATACAGGGCACGAGTTTCAGGGCAAGTGTATCAGGGGATGAGATTCAGGGCAGGAGATTCAGGGCATGAGATTCAGGGCTGGAGTATCAGAGCAGGCGTTTAAGGGCATGAGATTCAAGTAAGGAGATTCAGGGCAGGATATTCAGGGCATGAGATTCAGGGCAGGTGTTTCGGGCATTAGATTCAATGCAGGAGTTTCAGAGCATGAAATTCAGGACAGGTGTTTCAGGGGATGAGATTCAGGGCATGAGATTCAGGTCAGGAGTTTCAGGTTAGGAGATTCAGGGCAGGAGTTTCAGGGCATGAGATTCAGGGAAGGAGTTTCAGGTTAAGAGATTCAGGGCAGGAGTTTCAGGGCAGGATTATCAGGGCATGAGATTCAGGTAAGGAGATTCAGGGCAGGATATTCAGGGAACCAGATTCAGGGGAGTTGTTTAAGGTCATGAGATTCAGGGCAGAAGATTCAGGGCTTGTGACTCAGGGCTGGAGTTTCAGAGCAGGAGTTTCAGGGCATGAGATTCAGATAAGGAGATTCAGGGCATGAGATTCAGGGCAGGATTTTCAGGGCATGAGATTCAGAGCAGGTGTTTCAGTGCATGAGATTCAGGGCAGGTGTTTCAGGGTATGAGATTCAGGGCAGGTGTTTCAGGGCATGAGATTCAGCGTAGGTTTTTCAGTGCATGAGATTCAGGGCAGGTGTTTCAGGTCCCAAGCTTCAGGGCAGGAGATTCAGGGCATGTGATTCAGGGCTGGAGTTTCAGTGCAGGAGTTTCAGGGCATGAGATTCAGGTAAGGAGATTCAGGGCATGAGATTGAGGGCAGAATTTTCACGGTATGAGATTCAGGGCAGGTGTTTGAGTGCATGAGATTCAGGGCAGGTGTTTCAGGGCAGGAGTTTCAGGGCAGGAGATTCAGGGCAGGAGATTCAGGGCAGGAGATTCCGGTCATGAGATAGGGTGCAGGAGTTTCAGGGCATGAGATTCAGGGAAGGTGTTTCAGGGAATGAGATTCAGAGCAGGATTTTCAGGGGATGAGATTCAGGGAAGGAGATTCAGGGCATGAGATTTAGGGCAGGAGTTTCAGGTCAGGAGATTCAGGGCACGAGTTTCAGGGCAAGTGTATCAGGGGATGAGATTCAGGGCAGGAGATTCAGGGCATGAGATTCAGGGCTGGAGTATCAGAGCAGGAGTTTAAGGGCATGAGATTCAAGTAAGGAGATTCAGGGCAGGATATTCAGGGCATGAGATTCAGGGCAGGTGTTTCGGGCATTAGATTCAATGCAGGAGTTTCAGAGCATGAAATTCAGGACAGGTGTTTCAGGGGATGAGATTCAGGGCTGGTGTTTCAGGGCATGAGATTCAGGTCAGGAGTTTCAGGTTAGGAGATTCAGGGCAGGAGTTTCAGGGCATGAGATTCAGGGAAGGAGTTTCAGGTTAAGAGATTCAGGGCAGGAGTTTCAGGGCAGGATTATCAGGGCATGAGATTCAGGTAAGGAGATTCAGGGCAGGATATTCAGGGAACCAGATTCAGGGGAGTTGTTTAAGGTCATGAGATTCAGGGCAGAAGATTCAGGGCTTGTGACTCAGGGCTGGAGTTTCAGAGCAGGAGTTTCAGGGCATGAGATTCAGATAAGGAGATTCAGGGCATGAGATTCAGGGCAGGATTTTCAGGGCATGAGATTCAGGGCAGGTGTTTCAGTGCATGAGATTCAGAGCAGGTGTTTCAGGGTATGAGATTCAGGGCAGGTGTTTCAGGGCATGAGATTCAGGGTAGGTTTTTCAGTGCATGAGATTCAGGGCAGGTGTTTCAGGTCCCAAGCTTCAGGGCAGGAGATTCAGGGCACGTGATTCAGGGCTGGAGTTTCAGTGCAGGAGTTTCAGGGCATGAGATTGAGGGCAGAATTTTCACGGTATGAGATTCAGGGCAGGTGTTTCAGTGCATGAGATTCAGGGCAGGTGTTTCAGGGCAGGAGTTTCAGGGCAGGAGATTCAGGGCAGGAGATTCAGGGCAGGAGATTCCGGTCATGAGATAGGGTGCAGGAGTTTCAGGGCATGAGATTCAGGGAAGGTGTTTCAGGGAATGAGATTCAGAGCAGGATTTTCAGGGGATGAGATTCAGGGAAGGATATTCAGGGCATGAGATTTAGGGCAGGAGTTTCAGGTCAGGAGATTCAGGGCACGAGTTTCAGGGCAAGTGTATCAGGGGATGAGATTCAGGGCAGGAGATTCAGGGCATGAGATTCAGGGCTGGAGTATCAGAGCAGGAGTTTAAGGGCATGAGATTCAAGTAAGGAGATTCAGGGCAGGATATTCAGGGCATGAGATTCAGGGCAGGTGTTTCGGGCATTAGATTCAATGCAGGAGTTTCAGAGCATGAAATTCAGGACAGGTGTTTCAGGGGATGAGATTCAGGGCTGGTGTTTCAGGGCATGAGATTCAGGTCAGGAGTTTCAGGTTAGGAGATTCAGGGCAGGAGTTTCAGGGCATGAGATTCAGGGAAGGAGTTTCAGGTTAAGAGATTCAGGGCAGGAGTTTCAGGGCAGGATTATCAGGGCATGAGATTCAGGTAAGGAGATTCAGGGCAGGATATTCAGGGAACCAGATTCAGGGGAGTTGTTTAAGGTCATGAGATTCAGGGCAGAAGATTCAGGGCTTGTGACTCAGGGCTGGAGTTTCAGAGCAGGAGTTTCAGGGCATGAGATTCAGATAAGGAGATTCAGGGCATGAGATTCAGGGCAGGATTTTCAGGGCATGAGATTCAGGGCAGGTGTTTCAGTGCATGAGATTCAGGGCAGGTGTTTCAGGGTATGAGATTCAGGGCAGGTGTTTCAGGGCATGAGATTCAGGGTAGGTTTTTCAGTGCATGACATTCAGGGCAGGTGTTTCAGGTCCCAAGCTTCAGGGCAGGAGATTCAGGGCATGTGATTCAGGGCTGGAGTTTCAGTGCAGGAGTTTCAGGGCATGAGATTGAGGGCAGAATTTTCACGGTATGAGATTCAGGGCAGGTGTTTCAGTGCATGAGATTCAGGGCAGGTGTTTCAGGGCAGGAGTTTCAGGGCAGGAGATTCAGGGAACCAGATTCAGGGGAGTTGCTTAAGGTCATGAGATTCAGGGCAGAAGATTCAGGGCTTGTGACTCAGGGCTGGAGTTTCAGAGCAGGAGTTTCAGGGCATGAGATTCAGATAAGGAGATTCAGGGCATGAGATTCAGGGCAGGATTTTCAGGGCATGAGATTCAGGGCAGGTGTTTCAGTGCATGAGATTCAGGGCAGGTGTTTCAGGGTATGAGATTCAGGGCAGGTGTTTCAGGGCATGAGATTCAGGGTAGGTTTTTCAGTGCATGAGATTCAGGGCAGGTGTTTCAGGTCCCAAGCTTCAGGGCAGGAGATTCAGGGCATGAGATTGAGGGCAGAATTTTCACGGTATGAGATTCAGGGCAGGTGTTTCAGTGCATGAGATTCAGGGCAGGTGTTTCAGGGCAGGAGTTTCAGGGCAGGAGATTCAGGGCAGGAGATTCAGGGCAGGAGATTCCGGTCATGAGATAGGGTGCAGGAGTTTCAGGGCATGAGATTCAGGGAAGGTGTTTCAGGGAATGAGATTCAGAGCAGGATTTTCAGGGGATGAGATTCAGGGAAGGAGATTCAGGGCATGAGATTTAGGGCAGGAGTTTCAGGTCAGGAGATACAGGGCACGAGTTTCAGGGCAAGTGTATCAGGGGATGAGATTCAGGGCAGGAGATTCAGGGCATGAGATTCAGGGCTGGAGTATCAGAGCAGGCGTTTAAGGGCATGAGATTCAAGTTAGGAGATTCAGGGCAGGATATTCAGGGCATGAGATTCAGGGCAGGTGTTTCGGGCATTAGATTCAATGCAGGAGTTTCAGAGCATGAAATTCAGGACAGGTGTTTCAGGGGATGAGATTCAGGGCATGAGATTCAGGTCAGGAGTTTCAGGTTAGGAGATTCAGGGCAGGAGTTTCAGGGCATGAGATTCAGGGAAGGAGTTTCAGGTTAAGAGATTCAGGGCAGGAGTTTCAGGGCAGGATTATCAGGGCATGAGATTCAGGTAAGGAGATTCAGGGCAGGATATTCAGGGAACCAGATTCAGGGGAGTTGTTTAAGGTCATGAGATTCAGGGCAGAAGATTCAGGGCTTGTGACTCAGGGCTGGAGTTTCAGAGCAGGAGTTTCAGGGCATGAGATTCAGATAAGGAGATTCAGGGCATGAGATTCAGGGCAGGATTTTCAGGGCATGAGATTCAGAGCAGGTGTTTCAGTGCATGAGATTCAGGGCAGGTGTTTCAGGGTATGAGATTCAGGGCAGGTGTTTCAGGGCATGAGATTCAGCGTAGGTTTTTCAGTGCATGAGATTCAGGGCAGGTGTTTCAGGTCCCAAGCTTCAGGGCAGGAGATTCAGGGCATGTGATTCAGGGCTGGAGTTTCAGTGCAGGAGTTTCAGGGCATGAGATTCAGGTAAGGAGATTCAGGGCATGAGATTGAGGGCAGAATTTTCACGGTATGAGATTCAGGGCAGGTGTTTCAGTGCATGAGATTCAGGGCAGGTGTTTCAGGGCAGGAGTTTCAGGGCAGGAGATTCAGGGCAGGAGATTCCGGTCATGAGATAGGGTGCAGGAGTTTCAGGGCATGAGATTCAGGGAAGGTGTTTCAGGGAATGAGATTCAGAGCAGGATTTTCAGGGATGAGATTCAGGGAAGGAGATTCAGGGCATGAGATTTAGGGCAGGAGTTTCAGGTCAGGAGATTCAGGGCACGAGTTTCAGGGCAAGTGTATCAGGGGATGAGATTCAGGGCAGGAGATTCAGGGCATGAGATTCAGGGCTGGAGTATCAGAGCAGGAGTTTAAGGGCATGAGATTCAAGTAAGGAGATTCAGGGCAGGATATTCAGGGCATGAGATTCAGGGCAGGTGTTTCGGGCATTAGATTCAATGCAGGAGTTTCAGAGCATGAAATTCAGGACAGGTGTTTCAGGGGATGAGATTCAGGGCTGGTGTTTCAGGGCATGAGATTCAGGTCAGGAGTTTCAGGTTAGGAGATTCAGGGCAGGAGTTTCAGGGCATGAGATTCAGGGAAGGAGTTTCAGGTTAAGAGATTCAGGGCAGGAGTTTCAGGGCAGGATTATCAGGGCATGAGATTCAGGTAAGGAGATTCAGGGCAGGATATTCAGGGAACCAGATTCAGGGGAGTTGTTTAAGGTCATGAGATTCAGGGCAGAAGATTCAGGGCTTGTGACTCAGGGCTGGAGTTTCAGAGCAGGAGTTTCAGGGCATGAGATTCAGATAAGGAGATTCAGGGCATGAGATTCAGGGCAGGATTTTCAGGGCATGAGATTCAGGGCAGGTGTTTCAGTGCATGAGATTCAGAGCAGGTGTTTCAGGGCATGAGATTCAGGGTAGGTTTTTCAGTGCATGAGATTCAGGGCAGGTGTTTCAGGTCCCAAGCTTCAGGGCAGGAGATTCAGGGCACGTGATTCAGGGCTGGAGTTTCAGTGCAGGAGTTTCAGGGCATGAGATTGAGGGCAGAATTTTCACGGTATGAGATTCAGGGCAGGTGTTTCAGTGCATGAGATTCAGGGCAGGTGTTTCAGGGCAGGAGTTTCAGGGCAGGAGATTCAGGGCAGGAGATTCAGGGCAGGAGATTCCGGTCATGAGATAGGGTGCAGGAGTTTCAGGGCATGAGATTCAGGGAAGGTGTTTCAGGGAATGAGATTCAGAGCAGGATTTTCAGGGGATGAGATTCAGGGAAGGATATTCAGGGCATGAGATTTAGGGCAGGAGTTTCAGGTCAGGAGATTCAGGGCACGAGTTTCAGGGCAAGTGTATCAGGGGATGAGATTCAGGGCAGGAGATTCAGGGCATGAGATTCAGGGCTGGAGTATCAGAGCAGGAGTTTAAGGGCATGAGATTCAAGTAAGGAGATTCAGGGCAGGATATTCAGGGCATGAGATTCAGGGCAGGTGTTTCGGGCATTAGATTCAATGCAGGAGTTTCAGAGCATGAAATTCAGGACAGGTGTTTCAGGGGATGAGATTCAGGGCTGGTGTTTCAGGGCATGAGATTCAGGTCAGGAGTTTCAGGTTAGGAGATTCAGGGCAGGAGTTTCAGGGCATGAGATTCAGGGAAGGAGTTTCAGGTTAAGAGATTCAGGGCAGGAGTTTCAGGGCAGGATTATCAGGGCATGAGATTCAGGTAAGGAGATTCAGGGCAGGATATTCAGGGAACCAGATTCAGGGGAGTTGTTTAAGGTCATGAGATTCAGGGCAGAAGATTCAGGGCTTGTGACTCAGGGCTGGAGTTTCAGAGCAGGAGTTTCAGGGCATGAGATTCAGATAAGGAGATTCAGGGCATGAGATTCAGGGCAGGATTTTCAGGGCATGAGATTCAGGGCAGGTGTTTCAGTGCATGAGATTCAGGGCAGGTGTTTCAGGGTATGAGATTCAGGGCAGGTGTTTCAGGGCATGAGATTCAGGGTAGGTTTTTCAGTGCATGACATTCAGGGCAGGTGTTTCAGGTCCCAAGCTTCAGGGCAGGAGATTCAGGGCATGTGATTCAGGGCTGGAGTTTCAGTGCAGGAGTTTCAGGGCATGAGATTGAGGGCAGAATTTTCACGGTATGAGATTCAGGGCAGGTGTTTCAGTGCATGAGATTCAGGGCAGGTGTTTCAGGGCAGGAGTTTCAGGGCAGGAGATTCAGGGAACCAGATTCAGGGGAGTTGCTTAAGGTCATGAGATTCAGGGCAGAAGATTCAGGGCTTGTGACTCAGGGCTGGAGTTTCAGAGCAGGAGTTTCAGGGCATGAGATTCAGATAAGGAGATTCAGGGCATGAGATTCAGGGCAGGATTTTCAGGGCATGAGATTCAGGGCAGGTGTTTCAGTGCATGAGATTCAGGGCAGGTGTTTCAGGGTATGAGATTCAGGGCAGGTGTTTCAGGGCATGAGATTCAGGGTAGGTTTTTCAGTGCATGAGATTCAGGGCAGGTGTTTCAGGTCCCAAGCTTCAGGGCAGGAGATTCAGGGCATGAGATTGAGGGCAGAATTTTCACGGTATGAGATTCAGGGCAGGTGTTTCAGTGCATGAGATTCAGGGCAGGTGTTTCAGGGCAGGAGTTTCAGGGCAGGAGATTCAGGGCAGGAGATTCAGGGCAGGAGATTCCGGTCATGAGATAGGGTGCAGGAGTTTCAGGGCATGAGATTCAGGGAAGGTGTTTCAGGGAATGAGATTCAGAGCAGGATTTTCAGGGGATGAGATTCAGGGAAGGAGATTCAGGGCATGAGATTTAGGGCAGGAGTTTCAGGTCAGGAGATACAGGGCACGAGTTTCAGGGCAAGTGTATCAGGGGATGAGATTCAGGGCAGGAGATTCAGGGCATGAGATTCAGGGCTGGAGTATCAGAGCAGGCGTTTAAGGGCATGAGATTCAAGTAAGGAGATTCAGGGCAGGATATTCAGGGCATGAGATTCAGGGCAGGTGTTTCGGGCATTAGATTCAATGCAGGAGTTTCAGAGCATGAAATTCAGGACAGGTGTTTCAGGGGATGAGATTCAGGGCATGAGATTCAGGTCAGGAGTTTCAGGTTAGGAGATTCAGGGCAGGAGTTTCAGGGCATGAGATTCAGGGAAGGAGTTTCAGGTTAAGAGATTCAGGGCAGGAGTTTCAGGGCAGGATTATCAGGGCATGAGATTCAGGTAAGGAGATTCAGGGCAGGATATTCAGGGAACCAGATTCAGGGGAGTTGTTTAAGGTCATGAGATTCAGGGCAGAAGATTCAGGGCTTGTGACTCAGGGCTGGAGTTTCAGAGCAGGAGTTTCAGGGCATGAGATTCAGATAAGGAGATTCAGGGCATGAGATTCAGGGCAGGATTTTCAGGGCATGAGATTCAGAGCAGGTGTTTCAGTGCATGAGATTCAGGGCAGGTGTTTCAGGGTATGAGATTCAGGGCAGGTGTTTCAGGGCATGAGATTCAGCGTAGGTTTTTCAGTGCATGAGATTCAGGGCAGGTGTTTCAGGTCCCAAGCTTCAGGGCAGGAGATTCAGGGCATGTGATTCAGGGCTGGAGTTTCAGTGCAGGAGTTTCAGGGCATGAGATTCAGGTAAGGAGATTCAGGGCATGAGATTGAGGGCAGAATTTTCACGGTATGAGATTCAGGGCAGGTGTTTCAGTGCATGAGATTCAGGGCAGGTGTTTCAGGGCAGGAGTTTCAGGGCAGGAGATTCAGGGCAGGAGATTCAGGGCAGGAGATTCCGGTCATGAGATAGGGTGCAGGAGTTTCAGGGCATGAGATTCAGGGAAGGTGTTTCAGGGAATGAGATTCAGAGCAGGATTTTCAGGGGATGAGATTCAGGGAAGGAGATTCAGGGCATGAGATTTAGGGCAGGAGTTTCAGGTCAGGAGATTCAGGGCACGAGTTTCAGGGCAAGTGTATCAGGGGATGAGATTCAGGGCAGGAGATTCAGGGCATGAGATTCAGGGCTGGAGTATCAGAGCAGGAGTTTAAGGGCATGAGATTCAAGTAAGGAGATTCAGGGCAGGATATTCAGGGCATGAGATTCAGGGCAGGTGTTTCGGGCATTAGATTCAATGCAGGAGTTTCAGAGCATGAAATTCAGGACAGGTGTTTCAGGGGATGAGATTCAGGGCTGGTGTTTCAGGGCATGAGATTCAGGTCAGGAGTTTCAGGTTAGGAGATTCAGGGCAGGAGTTTCAGGGCATGAGATTCAGGGAAGGAGTTTCAGGTTAAGAGATTCAGGGCAGGAGTTTCAGGGCAGGATTATCAGGGCATGAGATTCAGGTAAGGAGATTCAGGGCAGGATATTCAGGGAACCAGATTCAGGGGAGTTGTTTAAGGTCATGAGATTCAGGGCAGAAGATTCAGGGCTTGTGACTCAGGGCTGGAGTTTCAGAGCAGGAGTTTCAGGGCATGAGATTCAGATAAGGAGATTCAGGGCATGAGATTCAGGGCAGGATTTTCAGGGCATGAGATTCAGGGCAGGTGTTTCAGTGCATGAGATTCAGAGCAGGTGTTTCAGGGCATGAGATTCAGGGTAGGTTTTTCAGTGCATGAGATTCAGGGCAGGTGTTTCAGGTCCCAAGCTTCAGGGCAGGAGATTCAGGGCACGTGATTCAGGGCTGGAGTTTCAGTGCAGGAGTTTCAGGGCATGAGATTGAGGGCAGAATTTTCACGGTATGAGATTCAGGGCAGGTGTTTCAGTGCATGAGATTCAGGGCAGGTGTTTCAGGGCAGGAGTTTCAGGGCAGGAGATTCAGGGCAGGAGATTCAGGGCAGGAGATTCCGGTCATGAGATAGGGTGCAGGAGTTTCAGGGCATGAGATTCAGGGAAGGTGTTTCAGGGAATGAGATTCAGAGCAGGATTTTCAGGGGATGAGATTCAGGGAAGGATATTCAGGGCATGAGATTTAGGGCAGGAGTTTCAGGTCAGGAGATTCAGGGCACGAGTTTCAGGGCAAGTGTATCAGGGGATGAGATTCAGGGCAGGAGATTCAGGGCATGAGATTCAGGGCTGGAGTATCAGAGCAGGAGTTTAAGGGCATGAGATTCAAGTAAGGAGATTCAGGGCAGGATATTCAGGGCATGAGATTCAGGGCAGGTGTTTCGGGCATTAGATTCAATGCAGGAGTTTCAGAGCATGAAATTCAGGACAGGTGTTTCAGGGATGAGATTCAGGGCTGGTGTTTCAGGGCATGAGATTCAGGTCAGGAGTTTCAGGTTAGGAGATTCAGGGCAGGAGTTTCAGGGCATGAGATTCAGGGAAGGAGTTTCAGGTTAAGAGATTCAGGGCAGGAGTTTCAGGGCAGGATTATCAGGGCATGAGATTCAGGTAAGGAGATTCAGGGCAGGATATTCAGGGAACCAGATTCAGGGAGTTGTTTAAGGTCATGAGATTCAGGGCAGAAGATTCAGGGCTTGTGACTCAGGGCTGGAGTTTCAGAGCAGGAGTTTCAGGGCATGAGATTCAGATAAGGAGATTCAGGGCATGAGATTCAGGGCAGGATTTTCAGGGCATGAGATTCAGGGCAGGTGTTTCAGTGCATGAGATTCAGGGGGCAGGTGTTTCAGGGTATGAGATTCAGGGCAGGTGTTTCAGGGCATGAGATTCAGGGTAGGTTTTTCAGTGCATGACATTCAGGGCAGGTGTTTCAGGTCCCAAGCTTCAGGGCAGGAGATTCAGGGCATGTGATTCAGGGCTGGAGTTTCAGTGCAGGAGTTTCAGGGCATGAGATTGAGGGCAGAATTTTCACGGTATGAGATTCAGGGCAGGTGTTTCAGTGCATGAGATTCAGGGCAGGTGTTTCAGGGCAGGAGTTTCAGGGCAGGAGATTCAGGGAACCAGATTCAGGGGAGTTGCTTAAGGTCATGAGATTCAGGGCAGAAGATTCAGGGCTTGTGACTCAGGGCTGGAGTTTCAGAGCAGGAGTTTCAGGGCATGAGATTCAGATAAGGAGATTCAGGGCATGAGATTCAGGGCAGGATTTTCAGGGCATGAGATTCAGGGCAGGTGTTTCAGTGCATGAGATTCAGGGCAGGTGTTTCAGGGTATGAGATTCAGGGCAGGTGTTTCAGGGCATGAGATTCAGGGTAGGTTTTTCAGTGCATGAGATTCAGGGCAGGTGTTTCAGGTCCCAAGCTTCAGGGCAGGAGATTCAGGGCATGTGATTCAGGGCTGGAGTTTCAGTGCAGGAGTTTCAGGGCATGAGATTCAGGTAAGGAGATTCAGGGCATGAGATTGAGGGCAGAATTTTCACGGTATGAGATTCCGGGCAGGTGTTTCAGTGCATGAGATTCAGGGCAGGTGTTTCAGGGCAGGAGTTTCAGGGCAGGAGATTCAGGGCAGGAGATTCAGGGCAGGAGATTCCGGTCATGAGATAGGGTGCAGGAGTTTCAGGGCATGAGATTCAGGGAAGGTGTTTCAGGGAATGAGATTCAGAGCAGGATTTTCAGGGGATGAGATTCAGGGAAGGAGATTCAGGGCATGAGATTTAGGGCAGGAGTTTCAGGTCAGGAGATACAGGGCACGAGTTTCAGGGCAAGTGTATCAGGGGATGAGATTCAGGGCAGGAGATTCAGGGCATGAGATTCAGGGCTGGAGTATCAGAGCAGGCGTTTAAGGGCATGAGATTCAAGTAAGGAGATTCAGGGCAGGATATTCAGGGCATGAGATTCAGGGCAGGTGTTTCGGGCATTAGATTCAATGCAGGAGTTTCAGAGCATGAAATTCAGGACAGGTGTTTCAGGGGATGAGATTCAGGGCATGAGATTCAGGTCAGGAGTTTCAGGTTAGGAGATTCAGGGCAGGAGTTTCAGGGCATGAGATTCAGGGAAGGAGTTTCAGGTTAAGAGATTCAGGGCAGGAGTTTCAGGGCAGGATTATCAGGGCATGAGATTCAGGTAAGGAGATTCAGGGCAGGATATTCAGGGAACCAGATTCAGGGGAGTTGTTTAAGGTCATGAGATTCAGGGCAGAAGATTCAGGGCTTGTGACTCAGGGCTGGAGTTTCAGAGCAGGAGTTTCAGGGCATGAGATTCAGATAAGGAGATTCAGGGCATGAGATTCAGGGCAGGATTTTCAGGGCATGAGATTCAGAGCAGGTGTTTCAGTGCATGAGATTCAGGGCAGGTGTTTCAGGGTATGAGATTCAGGGCAGGTGTTTCAGGGCATGAGATTCAGCGTAGGTTTTTCAGTGCATGAGATTCAGGGCAGGTGTTTCAGGTCCCAAGCTTCAGGGCAGGAGATTCAGGGCATGTGATTCAGGGCTGGAGTTTCAGTGCAGGAGTTTCAGGGCATGAGATTCAGGTAAGGAGATTCAGGGCATGAGATTGAGGGCAGAATTTTCACGGTATGAGATTCAGGGCAGGTGTTTGAGTGCATGAGATTCAGGGCAGGTGTTTCAGGGCAGGAGTTTCAGGGCAGGAGATTCAGGGCAGGAGATTCAGGGCAGGAGATTCCGGTCATGAGATAGGGTGCAGGAGTTTCAGGGCATGAGATTCAGGGAAGGTGTTTCAGGGAATGAGATTCAGAGCAGGATTTTCAGGGGATGAGATTCAGGGAAGGAGATTCAGGGCATGAGATTTAGGGCAGGAGTTTCAGGTCAGGAGATTCAGGGCACGAGTTTCAGGGCAAGTGTATCAGGGGATGAGATTCAGGGCAGGAGATTCAGGGCATGAGATTCAGGGCTGGAGTATCAGAGCAGGAGTTTAAGGGCATGAGATTCAAGTAAGGAGATTCAGGGCAGGATATTCAGGGCATGAGATTCAGGGCAGGTGTTTCGGGCATTAGATTCAATGCAGGAGTTTCAGAGCATGAAATTCAGGACAGGTGTTTCAGGGGATGAGATTCAGGGCTGGTGTTTCAGGGCATGAGATTCAGGTCAGGAGTTTCAGGTTAGGAGATTCAGGGCAGGAGTTTCAGGGCATGAGATTCAGGGAAGGAGTTTCAGGTTAAGAGATTCAGGGCAGGAGTTTCAGGGCAGGATTATCAGGGCATGAGATTCAGGTAAGGAGATTCAGGGCAGGATATTCAGGGAACCAGATTCAGGGGAGTTGTTTAAGGTCATGAGATTCAGGGCAGAAGATTCAGGGCTTGTGACTCAGGGCTGGAGTTTCAGAGCAGGAGTTTCAGGGCATGAGATTCAGATAAGGAGATTCAGGGCATGAGATTCAGGGCAGGATTTTCAGGGCATGAGATTCAGGGCAGGTGTTTCAGTGCATGAGATTCAGAGCAGGTGTTTCAGGGTATGAGATTCAGGGCAGGTGTTTCAGGGCATGAGATTCAGGGTAGGTTTTTCAGTGCATGAGATTCAGGGCAGGTGTTTCAGGTCCCAAGCTTCAGGGCAGGAGATTCAGGGCACGTGATTCAGGGCTGGAGTTTCAGTGCAGGAGTTTCAGGGCATGAGATTGAGGGCAGAATTTTCACGGTATGAGATTCAGGGCAGGTGTTTCAGTGCATGAGATTCAGGGCAGGTGTTTCAGGGCAGGAGTTTCAGGGCAGGAGATTCAGGGCAGGAGATTCAGGGCAGGAGATTCCGGTCATGAGATAGGGTGCAGGAGTTTCAGGGCATGAGATTCAGGGAAGGTGTTTCAGGGAATGAGATTCAGAGCAGGATTTTCAGGGGATGAGATTCAGGGAAGGATATTCAGGGCATGAGATTTAGGGCAGGAGTTTCAGGTCAGGAGATTCAGGGCACGAGTTTCAGGGCAAGTGTATCAGGGGATGAGATTCAGGGCAGGAGATTCAGGGCATGAGATTCAGGGCTGGAGTATCAGAGCAGGAGTTTAAGGGCATGAGATTCAAGTAAGGAGATTCAGGGCAGGATATTCAGGGCATGAGATTCAGGGCAGGTGTTTCGGGCATTAGATTCAATGCAGGAGTTTCAGAGCATGAAATTCAGGACAGGTGTTTCAGGGGATGAGATTCAGGGCTGGTGTTTCAGGGCATGAGATTCAGGTCAGGAGTTTCAGGTTAGGAGATTCAGGGCAGGAGTTTCAGGGCATGAGATTCAGGGAAGGAGTTTCAGGTTAAGAGATTCAGGGCAGGAGTTTCAGGGCAGGATTATCAGGGCATGAGATTCAGGTAAGGAGATTCAGGGCAGGATATTCAGGGAACCAGATTCAGGGGAGTTGTTTAAGGTCATGAGATTCAGGGCAGAAGATTCAGGGCTTGTGACTCAGGGCTGGAGTTTCAGAGCAGGAGTTTCAGGGCATGAGATTCAGATAAGGAGATTCAGGGCATGAGATTCAGGGCAGGATTTTCAGGGCATGAGATTCAGGGCAGGTGTTTCAGTGCATGAGATTCAGGGCAGGTGTTTCAGGGTATGAGATTCAGGGCAGGTGTTTCAGGGCATGAGATTCAGGGTAGGTTTTTCAGTGCATGACATTCAGGGCAGGTGTTTCAGGTCCCAAGCTTCAGGGCAGGAGATTCAGGGCATGTGATTCAGGGCTGGAGTTTCAGTGCAGGAGTTTCAGGGCATGAGATTGAGGGCAGAATTTTCACGGTATGAGATTCAGGGCAGGTGTTTCAGTGCATGAGATTCAGGGCAGGTGTTTCAGGGCAGGAGTTTCAGGGCAGGAGATTCAGGGAACCAGATTCAGGGGAGTTGCTTAAGGTCATGAGATTCAGGGCAGAAGATTCAGGGCTTGTGACTCAGGGCTGGAGTTTCAGAGCAGGAGTTTCAGGGCATGAGATTCAGATAAGGAGATTCAGGGCATGAGATTCAGGGCAGGATTTTCAGGGCATGAGATTCAGGGCAGGTGTTTCAGTGCATGAGATTCAGGGCAGGTGTTTCAGGGTATGAGATTCAGGGCAGGTGTTTCAGGGCATGAGATTCAGGGTAGGTTTTTCAGTGCATGAGATTCAGGGCAGGTGTTTCAGATCCCAAGCTTCAGGGCAGGAGATTCAGGGCATGTGATTCAGGGCTGGAGTTTCAGTGCAGGAGTTTCAGGGCATGAGATTCAGGTAAGGAGATTCAGGGCATGAGATTGAGGGCAGAATTTTCACGGTATGAGATTCAGGGCAGGTGTTTCAGTGCATGAGATTCAGGGCAGGTGTTTCAGGGCAGGAGTTTCAGGGCAGGAGATTCAGGGCAGGAGATTCAGGGCAGGAGATTCCGGTCATGAGATAGGGTGCAGGAGTTTCAGGGCATGAGATTCAGGGAAGGTGTTTCAGGGAATGAGATTCAGAGCAGGATTTTCAGGGGATGAGATTCAGGGAAGGAGATTCAGGGCATGAGATTTAGGGCAGGAGTTTCAGGTCAGGAGATACAGGGCACGAGTTTCAGGGCAAGTGTATCAGGGGATGAGATTCAGGGCAGGAGATTCAGGGCATGAGATTCAGGGCTGGAGTATCAGAGCAGGCGTTTAAGGGCATGAGATTCAAGTAAGGAGATTCAGGGCAGGATATTCAGGGCATGAGATTCAGGGCAGGTGTTTCGGGCATTAGATTCAATGCAGGAGTTTCAGAGCATGAAATTCAGGACAGGTGTTTCAGGGGATGAGATTCAGGGCATGAGATTCAGGTCAGGAGTTTCAGGTTAGGAGATTCAGGGCAGGAGTTTCAGGGCATGAGATTCAGGGAAGGAGTTTCAGGTTAAGAGATTCAGGGCAGGAGTTTCAGGGCAGGATTATCAGGGCATGAGATTCAGGTAAGGAGATTCAGGGCAGGATATTCAGGGAACCAGATTCAGGGGAGTTGTTTAAGGTCATGAGATTCAGGGCAGAAGATTCAGGGCTTGTGACTCAGGGCTGGAGTTTCAGAGCAGGAGTTTCAGGGCATGAGATTCAGATAAGGAGATTCAGGGCATGAGATTCAGGGCAGGATTTTCAGGGCATGAGATTCAGAGCAGGTGTTTCAGTGCATGAGATTCAGGGCAGGTGTTTCAGGGTATGAGATTCAGGGCAGGTGTTTCAGGGCATGAGATTCAGCGTAGGTTTTTCAGTGCATGAGATTCAGGGCAGGTGTTTCAGGTCCCAAGCTTCAGGGCAGGAGATTCAGGGCATGTGATTCAGGGCTGGAGTTTCAGTGCAGGAGTTTCAGGGCATGAGATTCAGGTAAGGAGATTCAGGGCATGAGATTGAGGGCAGAATTTTCACGGTATGAGATTCAGGGCAGGTGTTTGAGTGCATGAGATTCAGGGCAGGTGTTTCAGGGCAGGAGTTTCAGGGCAGGAGATTCAGGGCAGGAGATTCAGGGCAGGAGATTCCGGTCATGAGATAGGGTGCAGGAGTTTCAGGGCATGAGATTCAGGGAAGGTGTTTCAGGGAATGAGATTCAGAGCAGGATTTTCAGGGGATGAGATTCAGGGAAGGAGATTCAGGGCATGAGATTTAGGGCAGGAGTTTCAGGTCAGGAGATTCAGGGCACGAGTTTCAGGGCAAGTGTATCAGGGGATGAGATTCAGGGCAGGAGATTCAGGGCATGAGATTCAGGGCTGGAGTATCAGAGCAGGAGTTTAAGGGCATGAGATTCAAGTAAGGAGATTCAGGGCAGGATATTCAGGGCATGAGATTCAGGGCAGGTGTTTCGGGCATTAGATTCAATGCAGGAGTTTCAGAGCATGAAATTCAGGACAGGTGTTTCAGGGGATGAGATTCAGGGCTGGTGTTTCAGGGCATGAGATTCAGGTCAGGAGTTTCAGGTTAGGAGATTCAGGGCAGGAGTTTCAGGGCATGAGATTCAGGGAAGGAGTTTCAGGTTAAGAGATTCAGGGCAGGAGTTTCAGGGCAGGATTATCAGGGCATGAGATTCAGGTAAGGAGATTCAGGGCAGGATATTCAGGGAACCAGATTCAGGGGAGTTGTTTAAGGTCATGAGATTCAGGGCAGAAGATTCAGGGCTTGTGACTCAGGGCTGGAGTTTCAGAGCAGGAGTTTCAGGGCATGAGATTCAGATAAGGAGATTCAGGGCATGAGATTCAGGGCAGGATTTTCAGGGCATGAGATTCAGGGCAGGTGTTTCAGTGCATGAGATTCAGGGCAGGTGTTTCAGGGTATGAGATTCAGGGCAGGTGTTTCAGGGCATGAGATTCAGGGTAGGTTTTTCAGTGCATGAGATTCAGGGCAGGTGTTTCAGGTCCCAAGCTTCAGGGCAGGAGATTCAGGGCACGTGATTCAGGGCTGGAGTTTCAGTGCAGGAGTTTCAGGGCATGAGATTGAGGGCAGAATTTTCACGGTATGAGATTCAGGGCAGGTGTTTCAGTGCATGAGATTCAGGGCAGGTGTTTCAGGGCAGGAGTTTCAGGGCAGGAGATTCAGGGCAGGAGATTCAGGGCAGGAGATTCCGGTCATGAGATAGGGTGCAGGAGTTTCAGGGCATGAGATTCAGGGAAGGTGTTTTCAGGGAATGAGAGTCAGAGCAGGATTTTCAGGGGATGAGATTCAGGGAAGGAGATTCAGGGCATGAGATTTAGGGCAGGAGTTTCAGGTCAGGAGATTCAGGGCACGAGTTTCAGGGCAAGTGTATCAGGGGATGAGATTCAGGGCAGGAGATTCAGGGCATGAGATTCAGGGCTGGAGTATCAGAGCAGGAGTTTAAGGGCATGAGATTCAAGTAAGGAGATTCAGGGCAGGATATTCAGGGGCATGTGTTTCGGGCATTAGATTCAATGCAGGAGTTTCAGAGCATGAAATTCAGGACAGGTGTTTCAGGGGATGAGATTCAGGGCTGGTGTTTCAGGGCATGAGATTCAGGTCAGGAGTTTCAGGTTAGGAGATTCAGGGCAGGAGTTTCAGGGCAGGATTATCAGGGCATGAGATTCAAGTAAGGAGATTCAGGGCAGGATATTCAGGGCATGAGATTCAGGACAGGTGTTTCAGGGCATGAGATTCAGGGCAGGAGTTTCAGAGCATGAGATTCAGGGCAGGTGTTTCAGGGCATGAGATTCAGGACAGGAGATTCAGGGCAGGAGATTCAGGGCAGGAGATTCAGGGCAGGATTTTCAGGGCAGTTGTTTCAGTGCATAAGATTCAGGGCATAATATTCAGGGCAGGAGATTCAGAGCAGGAGTTTCAGGGCATGAGATTCAGGGCATGAGATTCAGGGTAGGTGTTTCTGCACAGGAGATTCAGGGCAGGAGTTTCAGGGCAGGAGTATCAGGGATTAAGATTCACGTAAGGAGATTCAGGGCATGAGATTCAGGGCAGAATTTTCAGGGAATCATTTTCAGGGCAGGTGTTTCAGGGAATGAGATTCAGGTCTGGAGATTAAGGGCAGTTGTTTGAGGGCATGAGATTCAGGGCAGGAGATTCAGGGCTGGAGTATCAGAGCAGGAGTTTCAGGGCATGAGATTAAGGTAAGGAGATTCAGGGTATGAGATTCAGATAAGGAGATTCAGGGCATGAGATTCAGGGCAGGATTTTCCGGGCATGAGATTCAGGCAGGTGTTTCAGTGCATGAGATTCAGGGCAGGTGTTTCAGGGCAGGAATTTCAGGGCATGAGATTCAGGGCAGTTTTTTCAGTGCATGAGATTCAGGGCAGGAGATTCAGGGCAGGAGATTCAGGGCATGTGATTCAGGGCTGGAGTTTCAGAGCAGGAGTTTCAGGGCATGAGATTCAGGGCAGGTGTTTCAGAGCAGGAGATTCAGAGCAGGAGTTTCAGGGCATGAGATTCAGGGCATGAGATTCAGGGCATGGATTCAGGGCAGGTGTTTCTGCACAGGAGATTCAGGGCAGGAGTTTCAGGGCAGGAGTATCAGGGATTAAGATTCACGTAAGGAGATTCAGGGCTTGAGATTCAGGGCAGAATTTTCAGCGAATCATATTCAGGGCAGGTGTTTCAGGGAATGAGATTCAGGGCTGGAGATTAAGGGCAGTTGTTTGAGGGCATGAGATTCAGGGCAGGAGATTCAGGCTGGAGTATCAGAGCAGGAGTTTCAGGGCATGAGATTCAGGTAAGGAGATTCAGGGCATGAGATTCAGGGCAGGATTGTCAGGGCATGAGATTCAGGACAGGTGTTTCAGGGCATGAGTTTCAGGGCATGAGATTCAGGGAAGGAGATTCAGGGCAAGGGATTCTGGGCAGGATTTTACGGGCATGAGATTCAGGGCATGTGTTTCAGGCCAAGAGATTCAGGGCAGGAGTTTCATGGCATGAGATTCCGGGTAGGAGCTTCAGTGCATGACATTCAGCGGATGTGTTTCAGGGCATGAGATTCAATGCAGTGGTTTCAGGGCATGAGTTTCAATGCAGTGGTTTCAGGGCATGATATTCAGTACAGGAGTTTCAGGGCCTGAGATTCAGGGAAGGAGATTCAGGGCATGAGATTCAGGGCAGGAGTTTCCGGGCATGAGATTCAGGCAGTTGTTTCAGGGCATGAAATTCAGGGGTGGAGATTCAGGGCAGGAGATTCAGGTCATGAGATAGGGGCCCGAGTTTCAGGGCATGAGATTCAGGGAAGGTGTTTCAGGGCATGAGATTCAGAGCAGGATTTTCAGGGCATGAGATTCAGGGCAGGATTTTCAGGTCAGGAGATTCAGGGCAGGAGTTTCAGAGCATGAGATTCAGGGCAGGATTTTCAGGGCAGTTGTTTCAGTGCATAAGATTCAGGGCATAAGATTCAGGGCAGGAGATTCAGAGCAGGAGTTTCAGGGCATGAGATTCAGGGCATGAGATTCAGGGTAGGTGTTTCTGCACAGGAGATTCAGGGCAGGAGTTTCAGGTTAGGAGATTCAGGGCAGCAGTTTCAGGGCAGGAGTTTCAGGGCATGAGATTCAGGGAAGAAGAATCAGGGCATCAGATTCAGGACAGGGTTTCTGCACTGGAGATTCAGGGCAGCAGATTCAGGGCATGAGTTTCAGGGCAGGAGATTCAGGGCATGAGATTCATGAAAGGAGAATCAGGGCATCAGACTCAGGACAGGGGATTCTGCACTGGAGATTCAGGGCATGAGTTTCAGGGCAGGAGATTCAGGGCATGAGATTCAGGGCAGGAGATTCAGGGCAGGAGATTCAGGCAGGAGTTTCAGGGCCTGAGATTCAGGGCATAAGATTCAGGGCAGGAGATTCAGAGCAGGAGTTTCAGGGCATGAGATTCAGGGCTGGATGTTCAGGGCAGGAGATTCAGGTCATGAGATAGGGGGCAGGAGTTTCAGGGCATGAGATTCAGGGCAGGTGTTTGAGGGCATCAGATTCAATGCAGGATCTTCAGGGCATGAGATTCAGGGAAGGAGATTCAGGGCATGAGATTCAGGGCAGGTGTTTCAGGTCCCAAGCTTCAGGGCAGGAGATTCAGGGCATGTGATTCAGGGCTGGAGTTTCAGTGCAGGAGTTTCAGGGCATGAGATTCAGGTAAGGAGATTCAGGGCATGAGATTGAGGGCAGAATTTTCACGGTATGAGATTCAGGGCAGGTGTTTGAGTGCATGAGATTCAGGGCAGGTGTTTCAGGGCAGGAGTTTCAGGGCAGGAGATTCAGGGCAGGAGATTCAGGGCAGGAGATTCCGGTCATGAGATAGGGTGCAGGAGTTTCAGGGCATGAGATTCAGGGAAGGTGTTTCAGGGAATGAGATTCAGAGCAGGATTTTCAGGGGATGAGATTCAGGGAAGGAGATTCAGGGCATGAGATTTAGGGCAGGAGTTTCAGGTCAGGAGATTCAGGGCACGAGTTTCAGGGCAAGTGTATCAGGGGATGAGATTCAGGGCAGGAGATTCAGGGCATGAGATTCAGGGCTGGAGTATCAGAGCAGGAGTTTAAGGGCATGAGATTCAAGTAAGGAGATTCAGGGCAGGATATTCAGGGCATGAGATTCAGGGCAGGTGTTTCGGGCATTAGATTCAATGCAGGAGTTTCAGAGCATGAAATTCAGGACAGGTGTTTCAGGGGATGAGATTCAGGGCTGGTGTTTCAGGGCATGAGATTCAGGTCAGGAGTTTCAGGTTAGGAGATTCAGGGCAGGAGTTTCAGGGCATGAGATTCAGGGAAGGAGTTTCAGGTTAAGAGATTCAGGGCAGGAGTTTCAGGGCAGGATTATCAGGGCATGAGATTCAGGTAAGGAGATTCAGGGCAGGATATTCAGGGAACCAGATTCAGGGGAGTTGTTTAAGGTCATGAGATTCAGGGCAGAAGATTCAGGGCTTGTGACTCAGGGCTGGAGTTTCAGAGCAGGAGTTTCAGGGCATGAGATTCAGATAAGGAGATTCAGGGCATGAGATTCACGGCAGGATTTTCAGGGCATGAGATTCAGGGCAGGTGTTTCAGTGCATGAGATTCAGGGCAGGTGTTTCAGGGTATGAGATTCAGGGCAGGTGTTTCAGGGCATGAGATTCAGGGTAGGTTTTTCAGTGCATGAGATTCAGGGCAGGTGTTTCAGGTCCCAAGCTTCAGGGCAGGAGATTCAGGGCATGTGATTCAGGGCTGGAGTTTCAGTGCAGGAGTTTCAGGGCATGAGATTGAGGGCAGAATTTTCACGGTATGAGATTCAGGGCAGGTGTTTCAGTGCATGAGATTCAGGGCAGGTGTTTCAGGGCAGGAGTTTCAGGGCAGGAGATTCAGGGCAGGAGATTCAGGGCAGGAGATTCCGGTCATGAGATAGGGTGCAGGAGTTTCAGGGCATGAGATTCAGGGAAGGTGTTTCAGGGAATGAGAGTCAGAGCAGGATTTTCAGGGGATGAGATTCAGGGAAGGAGATTCAGGGCATGAGATTTAGGGCAGGAGTTTCAGGTCAGGAGATTCAGGGCACGAGTTTCAGGGCAAGTGTATCAGGGGATGAGATTCAGGGCAGGAGATTCAGGGCATGAGATTCAGGGCTGGAGTATCAGAGCAGGAGTTTAAGGGCATGAGATTCAAGTAAGGAGATTCAGGGCAGGATATTCAGGGCATGAGATTCAGGGCAGGTGTTTCGGGCATTAGATTCAATGCAGGAGTTTCAGAGCATGAAATTCAGGACAGGTGTTTCAGGGGATGAGATTCAGGGCTGGTGTTTCAGGGCATGAGATTCAGGTCAGGAGTTTCAGGTTAGGAGATTCAGGGCAGGAGTTTCAGGGCAGGATTATCAGGGCATGAGATTCAAGTAAGGAGATTCAGGGCAGGATATTCAGGGCATGAGATTCAGGACAGGTGTTTCAGGGCATGAGATTCAGGGCAGGAGTTTCAGAGCATGAGATTCAGGGCAGGTGTTTCAGGGCATGAGATTCAGGACAGGAGATTCAGGGCAGGAGATTCAGGGCAGGAGATTCAGGGCAGGATTTTCAGGGCAGTTGTTTCAGTGCATAAGATTCAGGGCATAATATTCAGGGCAGGAGATTCAGAGCAGGAGTTTCAGGGCATGAGATTCAGGGCATGAGATTCAGGGTAGGTGTTTCTGCACAGGAGATTCAGGGCAGGAGTTTCAGGGCAGGAGTATCAGGGATTAAGATTCACGTAAGGAGATTCAGGGCATGAGATTCAGGGCAGAATTTTCAGGGAATCATTTTCAGGGCAGGTGTTTCAGGGAATGAGATTCAGGTCTGGAGATTAAGGGCAGTTGTTTGAGGGCATGAGATTCAGGGCAGGAGATTCAGGGCTGGAGTATCAGAGCAGGAGTTTCAGGGCATGAGATTAAGGTAAGGAGATTCAGGGTATGAGATTCAGATAAGGAGATTCAGGGCATGAGATTCAGGGCAGGATTTTCCGGGCATGAGATTCAGGCAGGTGTTTCAGTGCATGAGATTCAGGGCAGGTGTTTCAGGGCAGGAATTTCAGTGCATGAGATTCAGGGCAGTTTTTTCAGTGCATGAGATTCAGGGCAGGAGATTCAGGGCAGGAGATTCAGGGCATGTGATTCAGGGCTGGAGTTTCAGAGCAGGAGTTTCAGGGCATGAGATTCAGGGCATGGATTCAGGGCAGGTGTTTCTGCACAGGAGATTCAGGGCAGGAGTTTCAGGGCAGGAGTATCAGGGATTAAGATTCACGTAAGGAGATTCAGGGCTTGAGATTCAGGGCAGAATTTTCAGCGAATCATATTCAGGGCAGGTGTTTCAGGGAATGAGATTCAGGGCTGGAGATTAAGGGCAGTTGTTTGAGGGCATGAGATTCAGGGCAGGAGATTCAGGCTGGAGTATCAGAGCAGGAGTTTCAGGGCATGAGATTCAGGTAAGGAGATTCAGGGCATGAGATTCAGGGCAGGATTGTCAGGGCATGAGATTCAGGACAGGTGTTTCAGGGCAGGAGTTTCAGGGCATGAGATTCAGGGAAGGAGATTCAGGGCAAGGGATTCTGGGCAGGATTTTACTGGCATGAGATTCAGGGCATGTGTTTCAGGCCAAGAGATTCAGGGCAGGAGTTTCATGGCATGAGATTCCGGGTAGGAGCTTCAGTGCATGACATTCAGCGGATGTGTTTCAGGGCATGAGATTCAATGCAGTGGTTTCAGGGCATGAGTTTCAATGCAGTGGTTTCAGGGCATGATATTCAGTACAGGAGTTTCAGGGCCTGAGATTCAGGGAAGGAGATTCAGGGCATGAGATTCAGGGCAGGAGTTTCCGGGCATGAGATTCAGGCAGTTGTTTCAGGGCATGAAATTCAGGGGTGGAGATTCAGGGCAGGAGATTCAGGTCATGAGATAGGGGCCCGAGTATCAGGGCATGAGATTCAGGGAAGGTGTTTCAGGGCATGAGATTCAGAGCAGGATTTTCAGGGCATGAGATTCAGGGCAGGATTTTCAGGTCAGGAGATTCAGGGCAGGATATTCAGGGCATGAGATTCAGGGCAGGTGTTTCGGGCATTAGATTCAATGCAGGAGTTTCAGAGCATGAAATTCAGGACAGGTGTTTCAGGGGATGAGATTCAGGGCTGGTGTTTCAGGGCATGAGATTCAGGACAGGTGTTTCAGGGGATGAGATTCAGGGCTGGTGTTTCAGGGCATGAGATTCAGGTCAGGAGTTTCAGGTTAGGAGATTCAGGGCAGGAGTTTCAGGGCATGAGATTCAGGGAAGGAGTTTCAGGTTAAGAGATTCAGGGCAGGAGTTTCAGGGCAGGATTATCAGGGCATGAGATTCAGGTAAGGAGATTCAGGGCAGGATATTCAGGGAACCAGATTCAGGGGAGTTGTTTAAGGTCATGAGATTCAGGGCAGAAGATTCAGGGCTTGTGACTCAGGGCTGGAGTTTCAGAGCAGGAGTTTCAGGGCATGAGATTCAGATAAGGAGATTCAGGGCATGAGATTCACGGCAGGATTTTAAGGGCATGAGATTCAGGGCAGGTGTTTCAGTGCATGAGATTCAGGGCAGGTGTTTCAGGGTATGAGATTCAGGGCAGGTGTTTCAGGGCATGAGATTCAGGGTAGGTTTTTCAGTGCATGAGATTCAGGGCAGGTGTTTCAGGTCCCAAGCTTCAGGGCAGGAGATTCAGGGCATGTGATTCAGGGCTGGAGTTTCAGTGCAGGAGTTTCAGGGCATGAGATTGAGGGCAGAATTTTCACGGTATGAGATTCAGGGCAGGTGTTTCAGTGCATGAGATTCAGGGCAGGTGTTTCAGGGCAGGAGTTTCAGGGCAGGAGATTCAGGGCAGGAGATTCAGGGCAGGAGATTCCGGTCATGAGATAGGGTGCAGGAGTTTCAGGGCATGAGATTCAGGGAAGGTGTTTCAGGGAATGAGAGTCAGAGCAGGATTTTCAGGGGATGAGATTCAGGGAAGGAGATTCAGGGCATGAGATTTAGGGCAGGAGTTTCAGGTCAGGAGATTCAGGGCACGAGTTTCAGGGCAAGTGTATCAGGGGATGAGATTCAGGGCAGGAGATTCAGGGCATGAGATTCAGGGCTGGAGTATCAGAGCAGGAGTTTAAGGGCATGAGATTCAAGTAAGGAGATTCAGGGCAGGATATTCAGGGCATGAGATTCAGGGCAGGTGTTTCGGGCATTAGATTCAATGCAGGAGTTTCAGAGCATGAAATTCAGGACAGGTGTTTCAGGGGATGAGATTCAGGGCTGGTGTTTCAGGGCATGAGATTCAGGTCAGGAGTTTCAGGTTAGGAGATTCAGGGCAGGATTATCAGGGCATGAGATTCAAGTAAGGAGATTCAGGGCAGGATATTCAGGGCATGAGATTCAGGACAGGTGTTTCAGGGCATGAGATTCAGGGCAGGAGTTTCAGAGCATGAGATTCAGGGCAGGTGTTCCAGGGCATGAGATTCAGGACAGGAGATTCAGGGCAGGAGATTCAGGGCAGGAGATTCAGGGCAGGATTTTCAGGGCAGTTGTTTCAGTGCATAAGATTCAGGGCATAAGATTCAGGGCAGGAGATTCAGAGCAGGAGTTTCAGGGCATGAGATTCAGGGCATGAGATTCAGGGTAGGTGTTTCTGCACAGGAGATTCAGGGCAGGAGTATCAGGGATTAAGATTCACGTAAGGAGATTCAGGGCATGAGATTCAGGGCAGAATTTTCAGGGAATCATATTCAGGGCAGGTGTTTCAGGGAATGAGATTCAGGTCTGGAGATTAAGGGCAGTTGTTTGAGGGCATGAGATTCAGGGCAGGAGATTCAGGGCTGGAGTATCAGAGCAGGAGTTTCAGGGCATGAGATTAAGGTAAGGAGATTCAGGGTATGAGATTCAGATAAGGAGATTCAGGGCATGAGATTCAGGGCAGGATTTTCAGGGCATGAGATTCAGGCAGGTGTTTCAGTGCATGAGATTCAGGGCAGGTGTTTCAGGGCAGGAATTTCAGGGCATGAGATTCAGGGCAGTTTTTTCAGTGCATGAGATTCAGGGCAGGAGATTCTGGGCAGGAGATTCAGGGCATGTGATTCAGGGCTGGAGTTTCAGAGCAGGAGTTTCAGGGCATGAGATTCAGGGCAGGTGTTTCAGAGCAGGAGATTCAGAGCAGGAGTTTCAGGGCATGAGATTCAGGGCATGAGATTCAGGGCATGGATTCAGGGCAGGTGTTTCTGCACAGGAGATTCAGGGCAGGAGTTTCAGGGCAGGAGTATCAGGGATTAAGATTCATGTAAGGAGATTCAGGGCTTGAGATTCAGGGCAGAATTTTCAGCGAATCATATTCAGGGCAGGTGTTTCAGGGAATGAGATTCAGGGCTGGAGATTCAGGCTGGAGTATCAGAGCAGGAGTTTCAGGGCATGAGATTCAGGTAAGGAGATTCAGGGCATGAGATTCAGGGCAGGATTGTCAGGGCAAGAGATTCAGGACAGGTGTTTCAGGGCAGGAGTTTCAGGGCATGAGATTCAGGGAAGGAGATTCAGGGCAAGGGATTCTGGGCAGGATTTTACGGGCATGAGATTCAGGGCATGTGTTTCAGGCCAAGAGATTCAGGGCAGGAGTTTCATGGCATGAGATTCCGGGTAGGAGCTTCAGTGCATGACATTCAGCGTATGTGTTTCAGGGCATGAGATTCAATGCAGTGGTTTCAGGGCATGAGATTCAATGCAGTGGTTTCAGGGCATGATATTCAGTACAGGAGTTTCAGGGCCTGAGATTCAGGGAAGGAGATTCAGGGCATGAGATTCAGGGCAGGAGTTTCCGGGCATGAGATTCAGGCAGTTGTTTCAGGGCATGAAATTCAGGGGTGGAGATTCAGGGCTGGAGATTCAGGTCATGAGATAGGGGCCCGAGTTTCAGGGCATGAGATTCAGGGAAGGTGTTTCAGGGCATGAGATTCAGAGCAGGATTTTCAGGGCATGAGATTCAGGGCAGGATTTTCAGGTCAGGAGATTCAGGGCAGGAGTTTCAGAGCATGAGATTCAGGGCAGGATTTTCAGGGCAGTTGTTTCAGTGCATAAGATTCAGAGCATAAGATTCAGGGCAGGAGATTCAGAGCAGGAGTTTCAGGGCATGAGATTCAGGGCATGAGATTCAGGGTAGGTGTTTCTGCACAGGAGATTCAGGGCAGGAGTTTCAGGTTAGGAGATTCAGGGCAGCAGTTTCAGGGCAGAAGTTTCAGGGCATGAGATTCAGGGAAGAAGAATCAGGGCATCAGATTCAGGACAGGGTTTCTGCACTGGAGATTCAGGGCAGCAGATTCAGGGCATGAGTTTCAGGGCAGGAGATTCAGGGCATGAGATTCATGAAAGGAGAATCAGGGCATCAGACTCAGGACAGGGGATTCTGCACTGGAGATTCAGGGCATGAGTTTCAGGGCAGGAGATTCAGGGCATGAGATTCAGGGCAGGAGATTCAGGGCAGGAGATTCAGGCAGGAGTTTCAGGGCCTGAGATTCAGGGCATAAGATTCAGGGCAGGAGATTCAGAGCAGGAGTTTCAGGGCATGAGATTCAGGGCTGGATGTTCAGGGCAGGAGATTCAGGTCATGAGATAGGGGGCAGGAGTTTCAGGGCATGAGATTCAGGGCAGGTGTTTGAGGGCATGAGATTCAATGCAGGATCTTCAGGGCATGAGATTCAGGGAAGGAGATTCAGGGCATGAGATTCAGGGCAGGTGTTTCAGGTCCCAAGCTTCAGGGCAGGAGATTCAGGGCATGTGATTCAGGGCTGGAATTTCAGTGCAGGAGTTTCAGGGCATGAGATTCAGGTAAGGAGATTCAGGGCATGAGATTGAGGGCAGAATTTTCACGGTATGAGATTCAGGGCAGGTGTTTGAGTGCATGAGATTCAGGGCAGGTGTTTCAGGGCAGGAGTTTCAGGGCAGGAGATTCAGGGCAGGAGATTCAGGGCAGGAGATTCCGGTCATGAGATAGGGTGCAGGAGTTTCAGGGCATGAGATTCAGGGAAGGTGTTTCGAGAATGAGATTCAGAGCAGGATTTTCAGGGGATGAGATTCAGGGAAGGAGATTCAGGGCATGAGATTTAGGGCAGGAGTTTCAGGTCAGGAGATTCAGGGCACGAGTTTCAGGGCAAGTGTATCAGGGGATGAGATTCAGGGCAGGAGATTCAGGGCATGAGATTCAGGGCTGGAGTATCAGAGCAGGAGTTTAAGGGCATGAGATTCAAGTAAGGAGATTCAGGGCAGGATATTCAGGGCATGAGATTCAGGGCAGGTGTTTCGGGCATTAGATTCAATGCAGGATTTTCAGAGCATGAAATTCAGGACAGGTGTTTCAGGGGATGAGATTCAGGGCTGGTGTTTCAGGGCATGAGATTCAGGTCAGGAGTTTCAGGTTAGGAGATTCAGGGCAGGAGTTTCAGGGCATGAGATTCAGGGAAGGAGTTTCAGGTTAAGAGATTCAGGGCAGGAGTTTCAGGGCAGGATTATCAGGGCATGAGATTCAGGTAAGGAGATTCAGGGCAGGATATTCAGGGAACCAGATTCAGGGGAGTTGTTTAAGGTCATGAGATTCAGGGCAGAAGATTCAGGGCTTGTGACTCAGGGCTGGAGTTTCAGAGCAGGAGTTTCAGGGCATGAGATTCAGATAAGGAGATTCAGGGCATGAGATTCACGGCAGGATTTTAAGGGCATGAGATTCAGGGCAGGTGTTTCAGTGCATGAGATTCAGGGCAGGTGTTTCAGGGTATGAGATTCAGGGCAGGTGTTTCAGGGCATGAGATTCAGGGTAGGTTTTTCAGTGCATGAGATTCAGGGCAGGTGTTTCAGGTCCCAAGCTTCAGGGCAGGAGATTCAGGGCATGTGATTCAGGGCTGGAGTTTCAGTGCAGGAGTTTCAGGGCATGAGATTGAGGGCAGAATTTTCACGGTATGAGATTCAGGGCAGGTGTTTCAGTGCATGAGATTCAGGGCAGGTGTTTCAGGGCAGGAGTTTCAGGGCAGGAGATTCAGGGCAGGAGATTCAGGGCAGGAGATTCCGGTCATGAGATAGGGTGCAGGAGTTTCAGGGCATGAGATTCAGGGAAGGTGTTTCAGGGAATGAGAGTCAGAGCAGGATTTTCAGGGGATGAGATTCAGGGAAGGAGATTCAGGGCATGAGATTTAGGGCAGGAGTTTCAGGTCAGGAGATTCAGGGCATGAGATTCAGGACAGGTGTTTCAGGGCATGAGATTCAGGGCAGGAGTTTCAGAGCATGAGATTCAGGGCAGGTGTTTCAGGGCATGAGATTCAGGACAGGAGATTCAGGGCAGGAGATTCAGGGCAGGAGATTCAGGGCAGGATTTTCAGGGCAGTTGTTTCAGTGCATAAGATTCAGGGCATAATATTCAGGGCAGGAGATTCAGAGCAGGAGTTTCAGGGCATGAGATTCAGGGCATGAGATTCAGGGTAGGTGTTTCTGCACAGGAGATTCAGGGCAGGAGTTTCAGGGCAGGAGTATCAGGGATTAAGATTCACGTAAGGAGATTCAGGGCATGAGATTCAGGGCAGAATTTTCAGGGAATCATTTTCAGGGCAGGTGTTTCAGGGAATGAGATTCAGGTCTGGAGATTAAGGGCAGTTGTTTGAGGGCATGAGATTCAGGGCAGGAGATTCAGGGCTGGAGTATCAGAGCAGGAGTTTCAGGGCATGAGATTAAGGTAAGGAGATTCAGGGTATGAGATTCAGATAAGGAGATTCAGGGCATGAGATTCAGGGCAGGATTTTCCGGGCATGAGATTCAGGCAGGTGTTTCAGTGCATGAGATTCAGGGCAGGTGTTTCAGGGCAGGAATTTCAGTGCATGAGATTCAGGGCAGTTTTTTCAGTGCATGAGATTCAGGGCAGGAGATTCAGGGCAGGAGATTCAGGGCATGTGATTCAGGGCTGGAGTTTCAGAGCAGGAGTTTCAGGGCATGAGATTCAGGGCAGGTGTTTCAGAGCAGGAGATTCAGAGCAGGAGTTTCAGGGCATGAGATTCAGGGCATGAGATTCAGGGCATGGATTCAGGGCAGGTGTTTCTGCACAGGAGATTCAGGGCAGGAGTTTCAGGGCAGGAGTATCAGGGATTAAGATTCATGTAAGGAGATTCAGGGCTTGAGATTCAGGGCAGAATTTTCAGCGAATCATATTCAGGGCAGGTGTTTCAGGGAATGAGATTCAGGGCTGGAGATTAAGGGCAGTTGTTTGAGGGCATGAGATTCAGGGCAGGAGATTCAGGCTGGAGTATCAGAGCAGGAGTTTCAGGGCATGAGATTCAGGTAAGGAGATTCAGGGCATGAGATTCAGGGCAGGATTGTCAGGGCATGAGATTCAGGACAGGTGTTTCAGGGCAGGAGTTTCAGGGCATGAGATTCAGGGAAGGAGATTCAGGGCAAGGGATTCTGGGCAGGATTTTACGGGCATGAGATTCAGGGCATGTGTTTCAGGCCAAGAGATTCAGGGCAGGAGTTTCATGGCATGAGATTCCGGGTAGGAGCTTCAGTGCATGACATTCAGCGGATGTGTTTCAGGGCATGAGATTCAATGCAGTGGTTTCAGGGCATGAGTTTCAATGCAGTGGTTTCAGGGCATGATATTCAGTACAGGAGTTTCAGGGCCTGAGATTCAGGGAAGGAGATTCAGGGCATGAGATTCAGGGCAGGAGTTTCCGGGCATGAGATTCAGGCAGTTGTTTCAGGGCATGAAATTCAGGGGTGGAGATTCAGGGCAGGAGATTCAGGTCATGAGATAGGGGCCCGAGTTTCAGGGCATGAGATTCAGGGAAGGTGTTTCAGGGCATGAGATTCAGAGCAGGATTTTCAGGGCATGAGATTCAGGGCAGGATTTTCAGGTCAGGAGATTCAGGGCAGGAGTTTCAGAGCATGAGATTCAGGGCAGGATTTTCAGGGCAGTTGTTTCAGTGCATAAGATTCAGGGCATAAGATTCAGGGCAGGAGATTCAGAGCAGGAGTTTCAGGGCATGAGATTCAGGGCATGAGATTCAGGGTAGGTGTTTCTGCACAGGAGATTCAGGGCAGGAGTTTCAGGTTAGGAGATTCAGGGCATGAGATTCAGGGCAGGAGTTTCAGGGCATGAGATTCAGGGAAGAAGAATCAGGGCATCAGATTCAGTACAGGGTTTCTGCACTGGAAATTCAGGGCAGCAGATTCAGGGCATGAGTTTCAGGGCAGGAGATTCAGGGCATGAGATTCATGAAAGGAGAATCAGGGCATCAGACTCAGGACAGGGGATTCTGCACTGGAGATTCAGGGCATGAGTTTCAGGGCAGGAGATTCAGGGCATGAGATTCAGGGCAGGAGATTCAGGGCAGGAGATTCAGGCAGGAGTTTCAGGGCCTGAGATTCAGGGCATAAGATTCAGGGCAGGAGATTCAGAGCAGGAGTTTCAGGGCATGAGATTCAGGGCTGGATGTTCAGGGCAGGAGATTCAGGTCATGAGATAGGGGGCAGGAGTTTCAGGGCATGAGATTCAGGGCAGGTGTTTGAGGGCATGAGATTCAATGCAGGATATTCAGGGCATGAGATTCAGGGAAGGAGATTCAGGGCATGAGATTCAGGGCAGGTGTTTCAGGTCCCAAGCTTCAGGGCAGGAGATTCAGGGCATGTGATTCAGGGCTGGAGTTTCAGTGCAGGAGTTTCAGGGCATGAGATTCAGGTAAGGAGATTCAGGGCATGAGATTGAGGGCAGAATTTTCACGGTATGAGATTCAGGGCAGGTGTTTGAGTGCATGAGATTCAGGGCAGGTGTTTCAGGGCAGGAGTTTCAGGGCAGGAGATTCAGGGCAGGAGATTCAGGGCAGGAGATTCCGGTCATGAGATAGGGTGCAGGAGTTTCAGGGCATGAGATTCAGGGAAGGTGTTTCAGGGAATGAGATTCAGAGCAGGATTTTCAGGGGATGAGATTCAGGGAAGGAGATTCAGGGCATGAGATTTAGGGCAGGAGTTTCAGGTCAGGAGATTCAGGGCACGAGTTTCAGGGCAAGTGTATCAGGGGATGAGATTCAGGGCAGGAGATTCAGGGCATGAGATTCAGGGCTGGAGTATCAGAGCAGGAGTTTAAGGGCATGAGATTCAAGTAAGGAGATTCAGGGCAGGATATTCAGGGCATGAGATTCAGGGCAGGTGTTTCGGGCATTAGATTCAATGCAGGAGTTTCAGAGCATGAAATTCAGGACAGGTGTTTCAGGGGATGAGATTCAGGGCTGGTGTTTCAGGGCATGAGATTCAGGTCAGGAGTTTCAGGTTAGGAGATTCAGGGCAGGAGTTTCAGGGCATGAGATTCAGGGAAGGAGTTTCAGGTTAAGAGATTCAGGGCAGGAGTTTCAGGGCAGGATTATCAGGGCATGAGATTCAGGTAAGGAGATTCAGGGCAGGATATTCAGGGAACCAGATTCAGGGGAGTTGTTTAAGGTCATGAGATTCAGGGCAGAAGATTCAGGGCTTGTGACTCAGGGCTGGAGTTTCAGAGCAGGAGTTTCAGGGCATGAGATTCAGATAAGGAGATTCAGGGCATGAGATTCAGGGCAGGATTTTCAGGGCATGAGATTCAGGGCAGGTGTTTCAGTGCATGAGATTCAGGGCAGGTGTTTCAGGGTATGAGATTCAGGGCAGGTGTTTCAGGGCATGAGATTCAGGGTAGGTTTTTCAGTGCATGAGATTCAGGGCAGGTGTTTCAGGTCCCAAGCTTCAGGGCAGGAGATTCAGGGCATGTGATTCAGGGCTGGAGTTTCAGTGCAGGAGTTTCAGGGCATGAGATTGAGGGCAGAATTTTCACGGTATGAGATTCAGGGCAGGTGTTTCAGTGCATGAGATTCAGGGCAGGTGTTTCAGGGCAGGAGTTTCAGGGCAGGAGATTCAGGGCAGGAGATTCAGGGCAGGAGATTCCGGTCATGAGATAGGGTGCAGGAGTTTCAGGGCATGAGATTCAGGGAAGGTGTTTCAGGGAATGAGAGTCAGAGCAGGATTTTCAGGGGATGAGATTCAGGGAAGGAGATTCAGGGCATGAGATTTAGGGCAGGAGTTTCAGGTCAGGAGATTCAGGGCACGAGTTTCAGGGCAAGTGTATCAGGGGATGAGATTCAGGGCAGGAGATTCAGGGCATGAGATTCAGGGCTGGAGTATCAGAGCAGGAGTTTAAGGGCATGAGATTCAAGTAAGGAGATTCAGGGCAGGATATTCAGGGCATGAGATTCAGGGCAGGTGTTTCGGGCATTAGATTCAATGCAGGAGTTTCAGAGCATGAAATTCAGGACAGGTGTTTCAGGGGATGAGATTCAGGGCTGGTGTTTCAGGGCATGAGATTCAGGTCAGGAGTTTCAGGTTAGGAGATTCAGGGCAGGATTATCAGGGCATGAGATTCAAGTAAGGAGATTCAGGGCAGGATATTCAGGGCATGAGATTCAGGACAGGTGTTTCAGGGCATGAGATTCAGGGCAGGAGTTTCAGAGCATGAGATTCAGGGCAGGTGTTTCAGGGCATGAGATTCAGGACAGGAGATTCAGGGCAGGAGATTCAGGGCAGGAGATTCAGGGCAGGATTTTCAGGGCAGTTGTTTCAGTGCATAAGATTCAGGGCAGGAGATTCAGAGCAGGAGTTTCAGGGCATGAGATTCAGGGCATGAGATTCAGGGTAGGTGTTTCTGCACAGGAGATTCAGGGCAGGAGTTTCAGGGCAGGAGTATCAGGGATTAAGATTCACGTAAGGAGATTCAGGGCATGAGATTCAGGGCAGAATTTTCAGGGAATCATATTCAGGGCAGGTGTTTCAGGGAATGAGATTCAGGTCTGGAGATTAAGGGCAGTTGTTTGAGGGCATGAGATTCAGGGCAGGAGATTCAGGGCTGGAGTATCAGAGCAGGAGTTTCAGGGCATGAGATTAAGGTAAGGAGATTCAGGGTATGAGATTCAGATAAGGAGATTCAGGGCATGAGATTCAGGGCAGGATTTTCAGGGCATGAGATTCAGGGCAGGTGTTTCAGGTCCCAAGCTTCAGGGCAGGAGATTCAGGGCATGTGATTCAGGGCTGGAGTTTCAGTGCAGGAGTTTCAGGGCATGAGATTGAGGGCAGAATTTTCACGGTATGAGATTCAGGGCAGGTGTTTCAGTGCATGAGATTCAGGGCAGGTGTTTCAGGGCAGGAGTTTCAGGGCAGGAGATTCAGGGCAGGAGATTCAGGGCAGGAGATTCCGGTCATGAGATAGGGTGCAGGAGTTTCAGGGCATGAGATTCAGGGAAGGTGTTTCAGGGAATGAGAGTCAGAGCAGGATTTTCAGGGGATGAGATTCAGGGAAGGAGATTCAGGGCATGAGATTTAGGGCAGGAGTTTCAGGTCAGGAGATTCAGGGCACGAGTTTCAGGGCAAGTGTATCAGGGGATGAGATTCAGGGCAGGAGATTCAGGGCATGAGATTCAGGGCTGGAGTATCAGAGCAGGAGTTTAAGGGCATGAGATTCAAGTAAGGAGATTCAGGGCAGGATATTCAGGGCATGAGATTCAGGGCAGGTGTTTCGGGCATTAGATTCAATGCAGGAGTTTCAGAGCATGAAATTCAGGACAGGTGTTTCAGGGGATGAGATTCAGGGCTGGTGTTTCAGGGCATGAGATTCAGGTCAGGAGTTTCAGGTTAGGAGATTCAGGGCAGGATTATCAGGGCATGAGATTCAAGTAAGGAGATTCAGGGCAGGATATTCAGGGCATGAGATTCAGGACAGGTGTTTCAGGGCATGAGATTCAGGGCAGGAGTTTCAGAGCATGAGATTCAGGGCAGGTGTTTCAGGGCATGAGATTCAGGACAGGAGATTCAGGGCAGGAGATTCAGGGCAGGAGATTCAGGGCAGGATTTTCAGGGCAGTTGTTTCAGTGCATAAGATTCAGGGCATAAGATTCAGGGCAGGAGATTCAGAGCAGGAGTTTCAGGGCATGAGATTCAGGGCATGAGATTCAGGGTAGGTGTTTCTGCACAGGAGATTCAGGGCAGGAGTTTCAGGGCAGGAGTATCAGGGATTAAGATTCACGTAAGGAGATTCAGGGCATGAGATTCAGGGCAGAATTTTCAGGGAATCATATTCAGGGCAAGTGTTTCAGGGAATGAGATTCAGGTCTGGAGATTAAGGGCAGTTGTTTGAGGGCATGAGATTCAGGGCAGGAGATTCAGGGCTGGAGTATCAGAGCAGGAGTTTCAGGGCATGAGATTAAGGTAAGGAGATTCAGGGTATGAGATTCAGATAAGGAGATTCAGGGCATGAGATTCAGGGCAGGATTTTCAGGGCATGAGATTCAGGCAGGTGTTTCAGTGCATGAGATTCAGGGCAGGTGTTTCAGGGCAGGAATTTCAGGGCATGAGATTCAGGGCAGTTTTTTCAGTGCATGAGATTCAGGGCAGGAGATTCTGGGCAGGAGATTCAGGGCATGTGATTCAGGGCTGGAGTTTCAGAGCAGGAGTTTCAGGGCATGAGATTCAGGGCAGGTGTTTCAGAGCAGGAGATTCAGAGCAGGAGTTTCAGGGCATGAGATTCAGGGCATGAGATTCAGGGCATGGATTCAGGGCAGGTGTTTCTGCACAGGAGATTCAGGGCAGGAGTTTCAGGGCAGGAGTATCAGGGATTAAGATTCATGTAAGGAGATTCAGGGCTTGAGATTCAGGGCAGAATTTTCAGCGAATCATATTCAGGGCAGGTGTTTCAGGGAATGAGATTCAGGGCTGGAGATTCAGGCTGGAGTATCAGAGCAGGAGTTTCAGGGCATGAGATTCAGGTAAGGAGATTCAGGGCATGAGATTCAGGGCAGGATTGTCAGGGCAAGAGATTCAGGACAGGTGTTTCAGGGCAGGAGTTTCAGGGCATGAGATTCAGGGAAGGAGATTCAGGGCAAGGGATTCTGGGCAGGATTTTACGGGCATGAGATTCAGGGCATGTGTTTCAGGCCAAGAGATTCAGGGCAGGAGTTTCATGGCATGAGATTCCGGGTAGGAGCTTCAGTGCATGACATTCAGCGGATGTGTTTCAGGGCATGAGATTCAATGCAGTGGTTTCAGGGCATGAGTTTCAATGCAGTGGTTTCAGGGCATGATATTCAGTACAGGAGTTTCAGGGCCTGAGATTCAGGGAAGGAGATTCAGGGCATGAGATTCAGGGCAGGAGTTTCCGGGCATGAGATTCAGGCAGTTGTTTCAGGGCATGAAATTCAGGGGTGGAGATTCAGGGCAGGAGATTCAGGTCATGAGATAGGGGCCCGAGTTTCAGGGCATGAGATTCAGGGAAGGTGTTTCAGGGCATGAGATTCAGAGCAGGATTTTCAGGGCATGAGATTCAGGGCAGGATTTTCAGGTCAGGAGATTCAGGGCAGGAGTTTCAGAGCATGAGATTCAGGGCAGGATTTTCAGGGCAGTTGTTTCAGTGCATAAGATTCAGAGCATAAGATTCAGGGCAGGAGATTCAGAGCAGGAGTTTCAGGGCATGAGATTCAGGGCATGAGATTCAGGGTAGGTGTTTCTGCACAGGAGATTCAGGGCAGGAGTTTCAGGTTAGGAGATTCAGGGCAGCAGTTTCAGGGCAGAAGTTTCAGGGCATCAGATTCAGGGAAGAAGAATCAGGGCATCAGATTCAGGACAGTGTTTCTGCACTGGAGATTCAGGGCAGCAGATTCAGGGCATGAGTTTCAGGGCAGGAGATTCAGGGCATGAGATTCATGAAAGGAGAATCAGGGCATCAGACTCAGGACAGGGGATTCTGCACTGGAGATTCAGGGCATGAGTTTCAGGGCAGGAGATTCAGGGCATGAGATTCAGGGCAGGAGATTCAGGGCAGGAGATTCAGGCAGGAGTTTCAGGGCCTGAGATTCAGGGCATAAGATTCAGGGCAGGAGATTCAGAGCAGGAGTTTCAGGGCATGAGATTCAGGGCTGGATGTTCAGGGCAGGAGATTCAGGTCATGAGATAGGGGGCAGGAGTTTCAGGGCATGAGATTCAGGGCAGGTGTTTGAGGGCATGAGATTCAATGCAGGATCTTCAGGGCATGAGATTCAGGGAAGGAGATTCAGGGCATGAGATTCAGGGCAGGTGTTTCAGGCATGAGATTCAATGCAGGAGTTTCAGAGCATGAAATTCAGGACAGGTGTTTCAGGGGATGAGATTCAGGGCAGGTGTTTCAGGGCATGAGATTCAGGGAAGGAGTTTCAGGTTAAGAGATTCAGGGCAGGAGTTTCAGGGCAGGATTATCAGGGCATGAGATTCAGGTAAGGAGATTCAGGGCAGGATATTCAGGGCATGAGATTCAGGGCAGGTGTTTCGGGCATTAGATTCAATGCAGGAGTTTCAGAGCATGAAATTCAGGACAGGTGTTTCAGGGGATGAGATTCAGGGCTGGTGTTTCAGGGCATGAGATTCAGGTCAGGAGTTTCAGGTTAGGAGATTCAGGGCAGGAGTTTCAGGGCATGAGATTCAGGGAAGGAGTTTCAGGTTAAGAGATTCAGGGCAGGAGTTTCAGGGCAGGATTATCAGGGCATGAGATTCAGGTAAGGAGATTCAGGGCAGGATATTCAGGGAACCAGATTCAGGGGAGTTGTTTAAGGTCATGAGATTCAGGGCAGAAGATTCAGGGCTTGTGACTCAGGGCTGGAGTTTCAGAGCAGGAGTTTCAGGGCATGAGATTCAGATAAGGAGATTCAGGGCATGAGATTCAGGGCAGGATTTTCAGGGCATGAGATTCAGGGCAGGTGTTTCAGTGCATGAGATTCAGGGCAGGTGTTTCAGGGTATGAGATTCAGGGCAGGTGTTTCAGGGCATGAGATTCAGGGTAGGTTTTTCAGTGCATGAGATTCAGGGCAGGTGTTTCAGGTCCCAAGCTTCAGGGCAGGAGATTCAGGGCATGTGATTCAGGGCTGGAGTTTCAGTGCAGGAGTTTCAGGGCATGAGATTCAGGGCAGTTTTTTCAGTGCATGAGATTCAGGGCAGGAGATTCAGGGCAGGAGATTCAGGCTGGAGTATCAGAGCAGGAGTTTCAGGGCATGAGATTCAGGTAAGGAGATTCAGGGCAGGAGATTCAGGGCAGGATTTTCAGGGCAGTTGTTTCAGTGCATAAGATTCAGGGCATATGATTCAGGGCAGGAGATTCAGAGCAGGAGTTTCAGGGCATGAGATTCAGGGCATGAGATTCAGGGCAGGTGTTTCTGCACAGGAGATTCAGGGCAGGAGTTTCAGGGCAGGAGTATCAGGGATTAAGATTCACGTAAGGAGATTCAGGGTATGAGATTCAGGGCAGAATTTTCAGGGAATCATATTCAGGGGAGGTGTTTCAGGGAATGAGATTCAGGGCTGGAGATTAAGGGCAGTTGTTTGAGGGCATGAGATTTAGGGCAGGAGATTCAGGGCAGGAGATTCAGGCTGGAGTATCAGAGCAGGAGTTTCAGGGCATGAGATTCAGGTAAGGAGATTCAGGGCAGGAGATTCAGGGCAGGATTTTCAGGGCAGTTGTTTCAGTGCATAAGATTCAGGGCATATGATTCAGGGCAGGAGATTCAGAGAAGGAGTTTCAGGGCATGAGATTCAGGGCATGAGATTCAGGGCATGAGATTCAGGGCAGGTGTTTCTGCACAGGAGATTCAGGGCAGGAGTTTCAGGGCAGGAGTATCAGGGATTAAGATTCACGTAAGGAGATTCAGGGTATGAGATTCAGGGCAGAATTTTCAGGGAATCATATTCAGGGCAGGTGTTTCAGGGAATGAGATTCAGGGCTGGAGATTAAGGGCAGTTGTTTGAGGGCATGAGATTTAGGGCAGGAGATTCAGGGCATGAGATTCAGGGCAGGAGATTCAGAGCAGGAGTTTCAGGGCATGAGATTAAGGTAAGGAGATTCAGGGCATGAGATTCAGATAAGGAGATTCAGGGCATGAGATTCAGGGCAGGTGTTTCAGGGCATGAGATTCAGGACAGCAGATTTAGGGCAGGAGATTCAGGGCAGGAGATTCAGGGCAGGTGTTTCAGCGCATGAGATACAATGCAGGAGTTTCGGGGCACGAGATTCAGGTAAGGAGATTCAGGGCATGAGATTCAGGGCAGTATTTTCAGGGCGTGAGTTTCAGGGCAGGCGTTTCAGGGCATGAGATTCAGGACAGTAGATTCAGCGCAGTAGAATCAGGACAGGATTTTCAGGGCGTGAGATTCAGGGCAGGAGTTTCAGGGCATGAGATTCAGGACAGGAGATTCAGGGCAGGATTTTCAGGGCAGTTGTTTCAGTGCATAAGATTCAGGGCATAAGATTCAGGGCAGGAGATTCAGAGCAGGAGTTTCAGGGCATGAGATTCAGGGCAGGATTGTCAGGGCATGAGATTCAGGACAGGTGTTTCAGGGCAGGAGTTTCAGGGCATGAGATTCAGGGAAGGAGATTCAGGGCAAGGGATTCTGGGCAGGATTTTTTACGGGCATGAGATTCAGGGCATGTGTTTCAGGCCAAGAGATTCAGGGCAGGAGTTTCATGGCATGAGATTCCGGGTAGGAGCTTCAGTGCATGACATTCAGCGGATGTGTTTTCAGGGCATGAGATTCAATGCAGTGGTTTCAGGGCATGAGTTTCAATGCAGTGGTTTCAGGGCATGATATTCAGTACAGGAGTTTCAGGGCCTGAGATTCAGGGAAGGAGATTCAGGGCATGAGATTCAGGGCAGGAGTTTCCGGGCATGAGATTCAGGCAGTTGTTTCAGGGCATTAAATTCAGGGGTGGAGATTCAGGGCAGGAGATTCAGGTCATGAGAAAGGGGCCCGAGTTTCAGGGCATGAGATTCAGGGAAGGTGTTTCAGGGCATGAGATTCAGAGCAGGATTTTCAGGGCATGAGATTCAGGGCAGGATTTTCAGGTCAGGAGATTCAGGGCAGGAGTTTCAGAGCATGAGATTCAGGGCAGGATTTTCAGGGCAGTTGTTTCAGTGCATAAGATTCAGGGCATAAGATTCAGGCAGGAGATTCAGAGCAGGAGTTTCAGGGCATGAGATTCAGGGCATGAGATTCAGAGTAGGTGTTTCTGCACAGGAGATTCAGGGCAGGAGTTTCAGGTTAGGAGATTCAGGGCAGCAGTTTCAGGGCAGGAGTTTCAGGGCATGAGATTCAGGGAAGAAGAATCAGGGCATCAGATTCAGGACAGGGTTTCTGCACCTGGAGATTCAGGGCAGCAGATTCAGGGCATGAGTTTCAGGGCAGGAGATTCAGGGCATGAGATTCATGAAAGGAGAATCAGGGCATCAGACTCAGGACAGGGGATTCTGCACTGGAGATTCAGGGCATGAGTTTCAGGGCAGGAGATTCAGGGCATGAGATTCAGGGCAGGAGATTCAGGGCAGGAGATTCAGGCAGGAGTTTCAGGGCCTGAGATTCAGGGCATAAGATTCAGGGCAGGAGATTCAGAGCAGGAGTTTCAGGGCAAGAGATTCAGGGCTGGATGTTCAGGGCAGGAGATTCAGGTCATGAGATAGGGGGCAGGAGTTTCAGGGCATGAGATTCAGGGCAGGTGTTTGAGGGCATGAGATTCAATGCAGGATCTTCAGGGCATGAGATTCAGGGAAGGAGATTCAGGGCATGAGATTCAGGGCAGGTGTTTCAGCAGGCATGAGATTCAATGCAGGAGTTTCAGAGCATGAAATTCAGGACAGGTGTTTCAGGGGATGAGATTCAGGGCAGGTGTTTCAGGGCATGAGATTCAGGGAAGGAGTTTCAGGTTAAGAGATTCAGGGCAGGAGTTTCCAGGGCAGGATTATCAGGGCATGAGATTCAGGTAAGGAGATTCAGGGCAGGATATTCAGGGAACCAGATTCAGGGGAGTTGTTTAAGGTCATGAGATTCAGGGCAGAAGATTCCGGGCTTGTGACTCAGGGCTGGAGTTTCAGAGCAGGAGTTTCAGGGCATGAGATTCAGATAAGGATATTCAGGGCATGAGATTCAGGGCAGGATTTTCAGGGCATGAGATT